>NW_003307616.1:143329-351904 GCF_000143455.1 Volvox carteri f. nagariensis
GAAGGGGGGGGGGCCCAACGCATTTACGAAGCAGACTTCAGTTACCGCAGACCCTGACTCGGCCAGGACCACCCCCACCGGGGAGACCCACGCCGCACGGGGGGAGGGCTTGGGGCCCCCTATGGCCTCCTAGTACTGTATCCCTCTCCCCGGGAAGGGTGTTGCCTGGGAGAAGCCAGCCTCCAAAACCGGTACCATGGAGCCGGAGGGCGGCGGCTGGTCGGCTGGGCGGCTGGCGGCTGGGCGGCTGGCGGCTGGGCGGCTGGCGGCTGGGCGGCTGGAGCGTTGGCTGGACCCGCTGCATCCATCCGCTGCAAGACACCACCGTAGTCTGTGTGGTGGTCCGCGACGCTCCGGCCTTACGGGGTGATCGTACGAGTTACACGTACGAAATGCACGTACGATACTGAGTCGTCCCGGTCCTGTGCCGTGTGTGTCTGCGTGGCCGTTTTCACACAGGCCGTGGACACGCTTCTTCTGGTCCTCCTGGCGGACAGCGTGCTGCGGTTCGGGAGCCTGGCTCCGAAGCTCATGGTGGTGGCGTGGTTTAGGAGCCGGGGGCCAGGGGGATCGGGTGCTGCGGCTGGGGCCGACGGCGGCAGCGGTGGCAGCAGCAGCCATCTCAGCGGCGCGAGGCGGCAACGGCAGCAGGCGCGGGTCCTCACTGCGGTCGAGCGGGCGGTCGCTCTGTACCGCACGGTGCTTCCGGGGCCTGTGTGGTGAGATGGGTGGCCGGCCGGCGCGGTCCGGTGCGCGAATGGGACCAGGGACATGCGTGGGAAGACGTTGGGTAAGGGGCTCAGGAGTAGTAGTAGTAGTAGGAGGAGGAGTAGGAGTAGGAGGAGAGGAGTAGGAGTAGGAGAGGAGTAGGAGTAGGAGTAGGAGTAGGTGTAGGAGTAGTAGGAGTAGGAGTAGGAGGAGGAGTAGTAGGAGTAGGAGTAGGAGTAGGAGTAGTAGTAGTAGTAGTAGTAGTAGGAGGAGGAGGAGGAGCAAAATAGCAGGGGGAAGGAATCACGTACATCTCCATAATCGGTCCCACAAAGGGGCGTTTCCTCTTCGGGGACAGCAACCACCTCCAGCCCCAACGCCGTTCCCCCCCATCCACCACGTGGAGCAGGTACGGCTACCTGCTGCACGGAGGGGGCTTCCCGCCCGTCCTAGCGTCGCTGTTCTGCGGCTTCTACGTGGTGCTCAAGGTACGCGGGCTGGAAGGGGCTCGGGACTCAGGATTAGGAACCTAGGCGGCCTTCTCGGGGACTCCATGATGACGTGATGACGGCTTTAGGGTTTTTAGGGTTTCAGGGTTTTTGACGGCTAAACGGGGGGTTGCGATACACAAGGGCTGGGGCGATGTATCCGGCCCCGCTTCCGTCTCGGCGTTGTTGCTATCGCTTAGCCGACCGACGCTCCGTCGCCCGGGGGGGGTCTATGTACTGGGGGCATGGGGTTGTTCTGGGGACAGCTGCGGTTGCCACAGCCCTGTGTGCGTACCTCTTGCGGTGCTAACTCATTTGGCTGGTATGTACTCGTCAGGATTGGATGTGTAATGGTTGCGTGTACTCCTAGCCGCCTAGCAGCCGCCGTCCACACCCCCCGGGAGCCGCGCGCAGGCATCTTACGTTTTTGCTCAGACGCGGCTGTTTGCGCTGGCGCTGAAGACCGCCACACGGCGGGGTGCGCTGTACGGGACGTATATGGGGCGGGTGGACGGTGGCGAGGAGGGAGGCTTCAGTGCGTGCCCCGTATGCCAGGTGGGTGGGTGGGTTCCTGTCGTGAGTGTTGTGTCATGTGGGGCGGGGCGGGGCGGAGTGGGGTAGTTGTAAGCAGGGTGGGGTGGGGTGGCGTGAAACGCACGGCACGCATGACGAGCCTGCGGGGTAAAGGGTATGCCGCATGCGGCACGTGCTTCCCTCCGCATTTTTTCTTGATTGCATATTGGATGGCAAAGCGCTCTCTCAGAGCTTCCGGTATCACTTATCTTCATTCCAGCCAACTCCAGCCCCTCCTCCGCATACCTCACGTCTCTGTGTCCCGGCAGCAACGTGCTCTCTCGCGCGCACCCTCCTCCTTCCCTTCCTTCCCGCCTCCCTCTGGGGCATTTGGCGTTCTTTCCGCCCTCGCCCCTCCCCCGTCCTCCACCTCCAATCAGGACCCCGTGAACACGCCCGTCCGTCTGGACTGCGGACACATCTTTTGCGAAGAGTGCATCTTGGAGTGGCTCGAGCGCGACCGCACCTGCCCCATGTGCCGGGCGCAGGTGCGACCCGCGGGTCTGCCCTCCTGCAGCGACGGCGCTTCGCCGCTGCTGCCGCAGGTCTTCTGAAGCCTGCGCTCCCTCGTGATGGCGGACTACGTCCTTTGCTTGCTTGCTTTCGTGGTCCCTGTTCGCCCGATAATGCGATGGCGACCATCAGGGCTATCCTCGCATCCTCAAGGACGCCCTGACGATGGGGCTGGTGCTGAGCTAAACAGCCGTTGCTCACACTGGTATGTGATTATACGTGGTACTCCCCAACAGGAAAGGCTCAGCTTGGGGATCCGAATAATGTCAGCCAGGCATGGGGTCAGGGGTTGCGAGGGCTGCTGTACCGCAGGAGCCTTGACGTGCGATTGAGGGCCGCTCTCGGGCGATAGTGGTGTTGTGGCCTTTGTGGGACATGACAGGACCGGACTGGTTTGGGGTTATCAGCGTGTTTTGGAACAGCACGTCCTCCTCGGCGATTTTGTGGACTTATTGGTGTTGCTGGACTGGACTGGAACTGCCCTCAATGAGCCGGTCAGGCATTCCACTGAACTATGCAGCAACGATTGTGTAACGGCTGCGCTACTGGCGCGTACAGGCTTGGCTGTGTGCTTTACAGTACAATGGGTTACAGGGGTGACAGTATGTACACAACATCCCGGGTGATGGTGCGTAAACTGGCCGGAGGCTGGCATGCGCGATCGTGAGATAGAACTTAATAAGTACTTAAAAAGGGAGCTGACGATGTTGTCCATGAAGGCTGTATGTATGTCAAGCGACACCTCCGAGTCCACCGCTTCATTGAGTGCCAATGGGGGCTGATTTTTTTTACTACTGCCATCCCACAGCGGTGGCCATATGGGGGCTGGAATGTACACGGGACCTCACGAAAGGGTCTGTCTGTCTGCCTGCCTATCCCGTGTCGTGGAATCCCTGTGCGACTGTCAACTACCTTCGCTTGCGGAGGAAGGAGGACAACTCTTGCTGATGCCGACTGCCTCAGCCATTTACGGCGATGGCAGGACCTGCGGCTCACCAAAAGTTCAATACCGTGCAATACATAGAACAACAAGTATTGTTATGATACACGGGGGCGGCCCAAACCGCTGCACGTACCTCAGGTCCCTCAGGGGACCCAAAACCCCCGAGGAGCCCGCCATAACGGAATATCAAGCCACGAAACGACAAAACGGCTCGTCCAAAGGCAAAAAACTAGCTCCAAAACCAATAACGCCGCTCGAAATGAAACTTCCCTTCTCACAGCAACGACACCCGGCATAGCGTCCCCTCGCAATGCACTCTCCGGTTTCCACGCGGTGATCTAAACAATCTCTCATTCGTGAACATCGACAGCTTCCGCAGGTGACTGGCCGCGCCGGCCCGCGCTGGGAAGTCTCAATGAAACCGGACAGGATGGCACCCGCGACGTGCCATATTGAGAAAAAAAATCTTTAGCAAAAATAAAGCAAAACACGAACACGAATTTATGCCCTCCCCCCCCAACCCCTAATGCCCCGGAAAAATAAACATACCAAAATTGCTTACCAAGGCCAGCGCGGGGCAAAAGATGTAAGCCCCTCAAAACCCAAAACAACGAAGCATACCCCGAGTTCCCCCACTCTTCCCCCATGGCAAGCGAGGGCCACCTAAGCATCACCTTCCATGCCGTTCAATACTGTGATAGACTGACGAAGTCAGGCCCCCAGTCGCGGCAGCCGAATGGTACAGAAAAAAAAAGCAAAAGCAAAGCGAGGACGGCGGCCCCCGAGCCGTTACGACCCAATCACGATCCCAACGACCAACCACGCAACGAAGCCAATACCCATGTACCGAAAATGAGACACCTAACTCTTAAGTGCACACCTTCCGAACCTGAGCCTGAGACCGTGCAAATGCCACCACTCTCTCTTGACATAGACTTGGTCACTCATGCGCCGTCCCCGCCCGTCAGGCATCCAACCCTCGCCAACACCGCACCGCACGGCTGGGGTTGGGTTGTAAACCCACGCCGCCGCCCGCTGCTGCCATGCTGCTGCTAGTGGTGGCGTCAGGCGGGGTCACAATCACCGAACGCCACGTCCTCCCCCTGCTCCTCCCCCTGCTCCTCCCCCTGCTCCACCGTGCCGTCCTCATCTCGCCCTCACGACGCCGCAGACAGCGCCATGAGGGCGCACTTGGCGGAGAGCAGTCCCCGGGCCTCACCCATAACGCGTTGAGCCAGCTGCAGCCGTTCCAGGACGTCCTGAGGGTGGCCGGGGAGGCCCGCCGTCGTCGTCGTCGTCATCGTCGTCGTCGTGGCATGGCGGGCGGTGCCAACACAGGGCGGGGTGGGGACTGTCGTTGCTGTCCTCGACACCCAGATGGGATGAAACGCGCCTGCGAGTCTGTCATTGGCCTGGGCTCTGGGCTCCGCTCCTTCCCTCCAGACGGGGAAGGGAGCTGGAAATGGTTGCCTGGCTAACGGACCCTCCCTAGGTCCTCCGGCAGGTAGATAAGCTGGCCCCCGGCAGGTAGAGACACACCCCAACCCCAACCCCAACAGTATCGGTTCTGCGGGAAAAGGCCCTTCACTCCACACAACAGCTTTCGCCTTCGCGGATGACTACCCCCCCCCGCCTGTCGCTAGGAGCACCCGCAGTCCCCCGCCCCCCAACCGTTGCTAGATGAGCTAAGAAATCAGGATAAACAAATACAATGTATACCGTTCCACTCGGTTCTTCGTATAGTATTCTATGGCTCTCTCATGCCTCCCCCACCCCACCTGCGTCTCCATCGCGGCCGCCTGATGACTTCGGATGTCCTCTCGCTCCTGAGGCCGGGTCCCGGAGGTCCCGGAGGTCCCGGAGGTCCCGGAGGAAGGGAAGATATCGGAGAGAGGGGAAGGGGGAGGGAGTGCGGGTGGGTAGGTGCGTGGCGCCGGGTGAATGTGGCTGCAGCTGCTGCGGCTGCTGTTGCGGCTGTTTGAGGGTTGCCGGGGCGCTCTACTGGGCTGAGCGCTTGTTGGTGTTGCGACGTGTGGGTTGATCAGACACCGGACACGGACATCGACGGGGACCACGTCAACAGAGGGGCCTAGAGGGGCCTAGAGGGGCAAGGTCAGTCGACAAGCAGCTAACCGAAGCGCCGAGGCAGGTGTCAATGCCGCACCATTACGGCTCTCACCTCTTCGGTCGCCTGGGGCAGCACCTGGATGGCTGCCAGCGACAGACGGCAAGCGCGTTCCAAATCCAGTAGACTGGGTCGTGTACGAATGACGCTGCCGCCCAGAATGCTGCCGGAGCCGCCGCCGAGCACCGCCGCTGCCGCCAGGCCACCGCCGGCAGAGCCAACAGGCAGCTGCACTGGCGGCGGCGGCAGCGGCGGCGGCAGCTCCACCCCCGTTGCCGCGGCAGCGGCGTATTGCGCATCATACTCGGAATCAGATCCCGAGGAAATGGTTTCGGAGTCCGTGTACAGCGTTTCCGTATCTGGGAATACCTGAGCAGCCAAGATCTTGCTGGGCTGGAAGTCGTCACATGAGCCCAGCGGCCCGGCGGTGGTGGTGTCGCGGCCTTCTGCCGTACGGCTGTTGAGCAGCAAGGAGGACGATGAGAAGACCAGGGGATGGGGGTTGTCCACCCTGCGTTGCAAGCCGTGGAAGGGCATGGGTAATGACACTGTGTGTGGGGTGTGTGTGTGTGTGTGTGTGTGTGTGTCTGCGTGTTGGGGGAAGGGAAGGGGGGTGCCATTCCCAGCGCCTACAGCCCCGGCTCTACCCCCGGCTCGGTGGGTGCACCCCAAGAGGCCGGTGTCTTCCTCCCTCCCCTCCCCTCCCCTCCCCTCAGTACTGAAGCCTAGGAGGCGCGCCACACATTACAGCTGCGGAAGCTGAAAGGAATACCACACAACAACCGCTCTCAACATCTCAACGGTCCGCACGTCCCTTGTCTTCCCGGCTCCCCGCGGCCACCATCCGAGGGGCTCAGTCCCGGTCCAAAAAACAACCCGCAGGTAAGGGGACACCCAAATACCCGCAGGTAGGGGGACACCTTGCGCCAACGACCCACCCACCAGTGCATGGCGCGCTGCAAGTTGGCCGTCTCCGGGGCCTTGAACTTGGCGGCCAGGTTCTGTACGTCCTGCAGGTGAGCCGTACAGCCGTACCACCATCACATGTTACCCCCCCCGCAGTAGCAATCAGCGAAGATGGGGCAGTGTAGTGGAGGTGAGGGAGGGCCAGGAGGTCACGGACGAAAAAGCGGTGCGGACGAAAGAGCTTTGTGAGGTGAACCTGAACCTGAACCTGAGCCGGGGGCATTTCACCGGGTTTACCAGAAGGGGGTGTCGTTACTGTGTGGGTGGGTGCAGTTATCACAGTTGTTTCAAAGGTCGCGAGCTGCTGTGCCGTGTGGATTTACAGCGGCCCGCCCGTCATTGTGCGAACCTTCATCATGGCGCGGAGCCGCTCTACGGATGTGCAGATGTCTCGCCACAGAGGCGCCTGCAGCACATACATACACATATACACACAAACACGCAAACACATTGACGAGGGGGGGCGGCTCAGATTTTCAAAACAAAACAAATACCCCTTTGGAGGGGTCGAGAGGAGGGGGTCGAGAGGAGGGAGCGAGAGAAATGGCAATATTCACCGAGACACAATGAAGACACAAGCTACTGGTTCAAGCGGGAGCTCTGTACGCGCAAGCAGCGCAACCCCAAGGTCCCCTCCGCTCCGCAATAGACCCCCCCGCATGGCGTCCGCGGATTCGTGGTGTGTGATACCGAGTGTAACATACATACATACATACATACATACATACATACATACATACATACATACATACATACATACATACATACATACATACATACATACATACATACATACATGCATACATGCATGCATACACCCCCACTCACACACACCCACACATGCATGCACTCCAGCTACTCCAGGCCCCCCCTCCAGCCCGCGCCCGGCGGACCACCTGCAATCTGTCCAAGTCCACCGCATCGGTGACGGGCACTACCACGGCCCGGAAGTACGGCTGAGTCTGCGCCAACGACTTAACCGCCACTCGGCCCTCCGCCTGCACACGGAGCAGCACTCCGGACTCCGTTTGCTTCACGTCGATCACCTAAGTGGTTGTGGGCGGGTTGTGGTGGTAGTGGTGGTAGTGGTGGTGGTAGTGGGCGGTGCCGTACGGGAGGAATCAGAACCAGGAAGCAACAGATCAACTGCTGATGGGTTTTGGGAAGGGATTATGGTACGGCAGTGTGGAGGGTTTAGATGGGCGCGGATGAGGAGGAGGAGGGGAAGTTCCCTTCCCGGGGGGATCTGAGAACGCCAGGGGGGTTATTCAACACAGCGTGCGTGTGTATGTGAATGTGTTTGTAGGGGGGGGAGGGCGCTGAAAGGGAGGGATGTAGGTGCGGACCATATGGACCACACAGCAAGGACTCTCCTTATCACTTCTCATGCACATAGCTGGGTTGGCCATGTACAGAAGAAAAGTTGTTGTCCCGTACATGTAGAATGGAATGACATACATACATGCTGTATTTGGAAACACTGTTGGAAGCAGAGCACTGGCGGCAACGGCAATGGCCCGGATGACCCGGTGACTGTGTGGGGCCGCTGCCAGCGCTGTGGGCTTCACGGCACGTGAAAGCTTTGAGACCCGCGGCACGGGTGCATACACACACGTGTCGCATCCCCGTCTGAACGGCGGGACCCCTCTGCAGAGCCGCCCGCTGGCACTAGACATCGCAAAACTATTCGCCATGCTGTTCATCGAACGCGACGAACGCGATGCCATCCGAAAATCATCGGGCTAGTGGAAAAACGAGGTAGGAAAAGGGAATCCCCTGAAACGGCCCACAGCCTGAACCCTAGGGTTGCGCTGCACCAGCAGCACCGAGTCATCCGCTGCTGTGCCGGGTAGCAGCATCGAATCCATGAGTGACGGTTATTGACAGGTTTTCCCTAGCACCAGCCCGGGAGCTGATGCTAGCTTGGGGACACCGGCCGCCGCCACCAACCTTCACAATCGTGGAAAGGCAAAACACGAAGCCGCCCGCTTCGTATGCCCCCAGGCGGCTAGTGGCGCTCGCGCCGCTCGAGGTCGAGTTCGTTGGTTCCACTGATGAATGTACGAGCATCTGGTGCGGTGAGCTGAGCAGCTCCTCAAGCAGCAGCATGTAGCCGCTGTTGTCGTACAGGCGGAGGACTTTGCAGCTGCCTGTGGGTGCGGGAGAGGGGCCCCAGTAGAGTGAAGGGAGTGCGGTAATGAGTGCATGGCATCTGAGTAGTTGGTTTCGGGGCGTGGTGTGGACAAGTTGAGAACGGCTTGAAGTGAGCGGCTGAATCTAAACCGTTGCTAGCGGTTGGTACGGACAGGCCATAGGAGGCTCCCAACCCCCAATCCCCTTGGTCCCGATCGAGGGCTCCCACCCCAAGGGAGGTAGGCTGTGAGGAGTCGCCAAATGGAGCTCTCGATGGAAAACGCTCATTTGGGCATCGATCCCAAACTCATGATCAGGGTCTCACCGGGGGGAAGTACCTCCTTGGCCGTGAAGGGCAGGAGAGGCAGCGCCGCTGGAAATCGCACAGCTGCAGAGATATGCGCATGTATGCATAGTCAGGAAAGTAATGTGGGAGCGCAGTTCGCGCGCCGCGAGAAAGCGGATATACCTCACCCCGGCATACGACAACCCGCTGGCGCGACTGAGATCTTGCCACGTTGCGCTCTGGTATGACAAGCTTTGGAGTTTTGCGCGAAATAACGCAGGACCTTCCGCCAAATGCCTGGGTTCCCAGGGGCCCCGTCATCGCGTCGTCTGTGCCCTAACAACGGTCGGACCAGAGCACGCCTAATAGATGTTTATTTGTGCCAGTATTATAGGGTGTTTCTCCAAATCTATTTTACGGCGATAGATAAGGTGGACCGTCCAAAACCCTTGCAAGCCAGAGTCAGACCAGCTTTGAATGCATGACCGAATACCTAGTCCTTCATCCTCGAGTTTCATACCCCATATGCTCTACTTACGATCCCCTCGGAAATGATGCCAATGAAACCAGTGTTGGTTGGCCAACGACCTGTCCAACTTTCGCTTTGCCCAATACCCCGCTTGGGGGTACCCGGCGCATCCTACGATAATTGTTTATAGCCATAACATATTTTGCTGAATATGGCGTCTGGCAATTCCATAACCCTGTTAATTGCACACTGGCAAATGCAAGCTGCAGCATAATGATGGCCCAGACGCATGCCACGTGATTGTAGTGCCCTAAGGTTTATTCATGCCATTTCTTCAGCGACCAGGCCGCCTTGCAAACCTGTGCAGAGCGCGTCTCGGTTGGACGGCGGCGGCTTGTAATGGAACCCTGCCCCGATGCAACAACTGACACGCACAATACAACTGACCCGCGCGGAACTGAGCCGGCGACTGGCTGCGATACAGAATGCGGAAAGAGTAGCGCGGCACTCGAAGGTTTTGACGCACAGCGATTATTAACCGAAGAGCAGGCGGCCGAGGACCTGCAGGACGACGATGGAGATGCGGGGCCCAAGGATTGGCAGCGCTTCTACATGGGCTACCACCAGGTTAGATGGGGAACACTGTTCCCTTTATTGTAACCCATCTACTCGCCACGCTCAACTGGCTCGGTCAACAGCAACTGTCGACTCCACAGCACCCGCTGCAGATGGCTTCGTTCCTATACCATCTTGCCCCCACATTTTCCCGCATCCCCTGGTCCTCTTATTTTACGGGAAGTAGCGCTTCGTTGAGGATTGCGTGCTGGAGCTTCAAGGAGGGCTGTTACGAGTCAGCCTTGCGCAGGCCCCCAGCGCCAAGGTCGCGGCTAAGAGGACTGCAGAAGGCCGCAATGGAAAGGGACAGCAGCACCACCACAAGCAGCAGCTTGATAAGGCATCCGATCCCGCGCTAACAGGTGCGACTGCACTCGCTCGGGTGTGCAACTACCGTCAACACACTGAGGTTCGCTGAGGCATCTACAGCCATTTGGGTGCTCCAAAAGTTTCCTTTCCTGTCGCCCTGGGGCATAACAAGTAGGTGCCATACACCCTCCCCCCCCCTGGTGTCCTGTCCCCGGCCCAAAACCCCAACGCTGCCAGAGCAGGTACGACTGTATGGGACGGCGCCGTGGTGCTATCACACTACCTAACAGAGACGACCGTACTTGTACGACCAGCTGATCGGCCGTACGCTTATAGCGGCGGAAGGCTGCCAAACGTGCTGGAGCTGGGGGCAGGTGGGCATGGGCTGGTTGCAACGCCGTGTGACTTCGGGGTTTTAAACAGGGTTGCTGTGTGACTTCGGGGTTTTAAACAGGGTTGCGACGTGGCTAGCAGGAGGCGCCTCCAACATAAGATCTGATAGCGGCAGCTGGCCTGGCTGCGCAGCGTTACACCGACACATATCGCCCTAACGCTGGTGGTGTTGGTGTTGTTGATGATGGTGTGGCGGTGTGTTATATGCATTGACAGGCACTGGCGCTGTGTCACTAGCCGTGGCGGTGTGTCGTATTGCCGCCAGCATCACCATCACGGACCTGCCAGATCTGCTACCGCATCTGCGGCTTAACGTGGCGAGGAACAGCGGGCTGTTGCGGCCGGGACAGGTGCACCTGCAGCCGCTGCGGTGGGGACCCGAGGGGGAGCAGGACGTGCAGGTGGGTGGGGGGCTGCGGGGGGTTGACGTGGGGGTGTGTCACGGTCTGATGGGTCCTCAAACCCGGTATCTCCGATTAACGGCTCCGCTCTGCTGCATCCTGCTTCACAAAGCCATTTATCTTCTTTTGTCCCGTCTTGCCCCATGCCATTGTGCAGAGCCTTGGACCCGTACGACCGCCGTATGACGTGATCGTAGGCTCGGACCTGATTTACTACTCGTACACGCCAGAGACGCCCCACAGCCGCCTGCTTCTGTGGACCCTGAGGCGCTTGTGCGGCCCTTGCAGTGTCGTGTACTTGTCCCTGTCACTGCATCACAACCCGGAGGAGGTCGAGCGCTTCTTAAGCTGGGCGGCGGAGGGCGATGACGGCTTCCATGTGCTGCGGCTGCGCGCCTCCATTCCTGTGCAGTGGCGGGTGCCGGATGTGCTGGTGGCGCGATTGACACCTAAGTGGACGACGGCAGCACCGCCGCCGAGTGCTAACGGTTGTGCTGTCGGGAGTAATGATGATGATGTGGAGGGTTGCGAGGCAGGTCCTGTGGCCGCAATGGCGGCGACGCCGGACGGAGCTGGGCATTGCTGTTCCCGCGAAGTTACCGCTTAGGCCTTTGCGGCCGCAGCTTATGGCGGTTCCGCGGACACTGTTGTTGCATGGGTGGCGATAATCTTCGTGTCTCAATTGGGAGATGGCAGTTGACAATAGGGTAACGTAATTAATTTCATGCCCAGGCTTTTATGTACTTGGAAAGGTATACGCTGGGGTGAGGGGGGTGCATTGGAGGGCGTGTGCGTAACCCCCTAGGTAGGGGAGCTGTGAACAGTGGGCCTTGTCTTGCTGCATTGCTTCACTGGACTACAAGGCAGGGCAAACTGCTGACGAACAGCACGGCCCAGACTTGACCTCATGCTGTCATAACATCCACGATTCTGGGGCATACGCAGTACGTGATAATAGGGAGTACAGTTTTAAGTGGGATATGGGACGAAATTGGGTCGCAACAGGGAATCCACGCCTGAACATTCCGTCGGCGGCGCAAGACCGCAAGCAGCTCGCGGAAACCGATGCGCCTTGTCTCACTCAATCTCGACCACAACCCAAGACGAGGGTACGGCACAGGAAATGGCGGCGAGCCAGATGAACAGTTTGAAGTTGCAAGTGCTGTTTAAGTGTTTCAAGTAGTAGTGTAGAGGCGGGAAACAACTTAAAGAACCCGAACGGCCGCTGCCCGCGCAAGTATCACGATCAGGATCAAATTCTTTTTTTGGAAACGTTGCGCTGTCTCGCTGTGGTCAGCAGCTGCCGTAAGGGATGGCGCAGGTGGGTTTTTGGTGCGGCTCCCAGTTGGCTTTGGGAGGCCGCGCTCTCCCTTCGCTGCTTATTAAAAAAGGATTGTTCTGTCGAAGGGAACAGAGGAACCAAACCGCTAATGATAATCTAATATTCCGATAAGGAGGGCAAGATCTACACACAAAATATATGAACATGAACAACCACGTTGTCTCCATCTGCGTAGCCGTATGGGGACCGACCACAGCAACCCCCTGGAGCTATCTATCCGTAGCGAGGAAAGCCTAATCCTGCTCAGGCCCTCGCCAGGTTGACGCGTTCCGCTCGTGAACAGCGCTGTGTCCTGGATGGAATCCCTCTACAAACGAAGTCCAAGGTCCGCCCAAGCACATCCACGTCCTGGGGCCATCAAAATATACGCAAAAAGCTACCGTAATCAGCGTCAGAGACACTAAGCACTAGACTCTGGCGAGGCTCACATGTTCCAGCGAGTTGTCGGGAACGCAGTACATATACTCCGAGAAGGCTAGGTCCTCACCTCGCCCACCTACGAAATTGGGCCGCATTGGGCCGCATTTTTATTGGACATGGTACCCCCTCGTCTCAAGTTCGCTCCCAATACGAGACGGTTATACACAGCACCGTCAACGTCCCCGCCCTCCGAGCTAGCGAACGGGCCTAAAAGCTGCACGTCACCGCATATTCAACACCGCCATATGTGACGGCGTACAAGGTATTAAACACACACAGCGCGTGTATCCCTACAATACCTACCGGCCGCTACAATATTTGGTAGCGGGGCTGCACGGCGGTGTATTCCTTTCTCGAAATACATCGCAACAAGAAATTCATTCACTTCGCACAATTTTTTTTGTCGTGATCCTTTTTCTGATGCTGAGCGTCGCAGCAGCTCTATTCCAAAGGCCGTTCCTCATTCTCGCCTCTCCCCAACGAAGGTTCTAAGTGTAGATCTATGGTTCTGACGAGCGCAAGTAGTATGTAGGGTTCTTACGAGGTTCAAAACAGGATACGTATGCGGACCGAAGAGCGCTTCCCCGGGATCCCGTCTATGTGAACTATATATATAAAGCACCTAGTGCCGCTGGCAATCGGCAACCAGTCAGTACCCATCCAGTCTTCAAAGGATAAGCTTCAATTTGCCAGGTCTGTGGTCGCCAGATTGGTCGGGGATTACGACGCCGGTGGCACCTGCCGCAACTTGGCCACCACGTCATCCATCCGGTCATTCGGTAGGTCGCAGCAACCCCCCTCCTGCAGATGGGAAGCTGCTGCACAAGAGGAAGATGAGGCCTGAGACGTCAGGCGTATGGCAAAACACCACACGCCACAACCGCCGCGTCACAACCTGATAACTTGACGGTTGTCGTGATGGTCGTGACCTGGTAGAAACCCTGAGTTGTGATAGATAGATAGAAACCTATCCTAAGTGGGTCGTACGACCAAAAAAAAGTTAAATTTCACGTTCAAGCAGCAAGCGCGCAGCTGACAAACGTTGGGGCAGATAGCGTGTAGGTGCAGTCACAACAACCCGTCAATCACAAGGCCCCTCTGCGACAAGGGCCGTAGAGGGGAGGCTCCCACTGGGGAGAAACGTTATCAACGGTTATTGCCACAACGGCTGTGGTGGTCTCCCTGTTTGACTGCTGCGGCTGTCCGCCGCCGTCACTCAATGCAACTGGCGCTTCTGCCATCGTTCTGGCACTACCCAGCTGGGGCTTCCAGGGCCCCCACGAAGGACGATGGTGACTGTAGGACATTCATCAAGCTCCTTACGGAACCGATCTCAGGCCCCGTTCGACAGCGGCGGCAGCATCACGCGACGACTGACAGCGCGTGTGCGTCCCTTGCCTCTGCTCGTCGCAGGCTTAAGCTTTAAGCCATCGTGAGCTGAACCAGACCCGGGCTCAGCCGCAACAGGAGCGCCGCCAGACAAAGATTTACGTTTGGAGCCCGCGTCGTCGGGACGTCGTGCCCGGACGTCTGCCGGCACGGCTGCCCGGTCTCCGGAAACGTTGTGGTCGGTGCCGCCATCGTTGACACCGCTGTCAACCCTGCCGTTGTACTCGACATCTGTATTGCCCGTGGCCAGGTCCCTGCACTTGCTGGCAGTGTCGCCACCGGCGTTGTTGCCACCGGTGGACAGCGTGGAGGGCAACACAGACACAGACTCGATTTCCGATCCAGCGTCTGGTAGCTGGACCTCCTCTTCCCCTTCCTCCACCCCAGCTGCCACCGGTGCCAACGCAGCCGTTGCCATTACAGCCGCTGCCTTGTTGAGCTGGCGTGCCATGATGCTGCGGCTGCCGCTGCCGCTGCCACGGCGGCTGCTGTCGCAGCACTCCCGCATATCGTCTGCACTGACATCCCCACCGGGCCCCACCTCCCTCTGCGCCACCATCTCCCGCATTTGCTCTGCGCCGCGCCGCAGTTCGCTCATCAATCGCGTCACGGCGGCCCTCACCTGATCCACAAGTGTGGGACTGGCGCTGATGGTGTTGGCGTTACGATCTAACGCAGCTCTCAACCTGCACAGTACGGCATGATACAGCAGTACGGCAAAACCGCGCTTGATGTGTGGAAGAAGATTTTCCCAACACACCAACACCCTGTGGCGCTCTATCTTTTCCGCCCTGCAGGTGGAGGACGGACGCCATCGCGTCAAGTACCCAGAGTGCCGCAAACTGCAAGTTTACGGTTACCATGGTTACACTGCGGCAGCTTGTTGTACGCAATGTACGCGCCACATGTAAGATGCGATGCAAATGCATGGAAAGACGAACTGCAAGAGCCGGAAGGGATCATCCGCAAGCTCGCACCGCACTAGTTGTCGCTCTCCCGATGTCGAACTACTAACTTGGGACACAAATTCTGCATGGCCCCATAAGAACCATCAGGCGACGCAGCCAAGGGCAACATATTAGTGCTTTAGGTGCTAACCATCATACACGTCAGGGCCCCTTAGCTCAGCTGGTTAGAGCGTGGTGCTAATACGCAAATTCGGCACGCCAAGGTCATCGGTTCGATCCCGATAGGGGCCACAGACTGCACATGTATATGTCATTCATCATATACCTAAAATTATTTGGCGCTCTGGGTAGAGCGCAAAGCAATGCCCCGAGGGTCGAGGCCTATTAGTATCGAAAATCCTTCAGTAAGTGCCTATTCAATGGACGGTGGTGACCTGGGATAAAGCTAGCTTGCGAGCTGACCAGGAACGGAGTTGGCCCGCCGTTGATCCGGCAGATGCCGTTGGATGCCGGTGGTGGGCGCGGAATCTGAGCGATTCACTGAGAAGTTGGCTAGGGTAACTGGATGAGGTTGCCCCGAAAAACCGGGGGAAGGTAGGGTCTGCCGGGTAGCGGCCGCAGGGTGAAGATATATAACCCCCCTGTCCCACACATCACACTACGGCTTCGGACACAGCAAACATGCTAATGCGTGGCATAATGTCGCTGGAAGGTGCCAGGATGAATCCCAACAAAAAGCGGGATGGAAATCCCTCGACCGTTAGAGGGTGCATGCACCCCCCATGCCGATGGACGGTGATGGACCGGATATAGCGATAAAGACCTGCGAGTCAACCAGGAGTGGAGTTGACGCCGCTATTGATCTGGCGGCAGATTCCACTGGATGCTGGTAATGGTGGTGGGTGCTAAACCCGGAAGAGCCCCTTTTCGCAGGAGTCGGCACACATGGGTGATGAGAAGGATGCAGGTGCCCTGTAACATCGGGGACGGCAGAAGGGACTGCCAGGCCGGTGGCCTAGACGCCCCCTACCACTTCACACAAGCACACCATGACGACGAGCGCCCAGACAATGTTTTTGTCTCCAAACTTGTGTCGTACCTTCCCGCGGACATCATGTCGTGCGCCATGATGTGCAGCTGCTCTTCATTCTTTCGGAACACCGCCTCGGACTCATCCACGAGCACCAGCACCTCCCGCTGCACCCGCGGCAGCTCCTCCGTGACAGCGCGAGCTGTGTCCACCACACGATTTACCGCATCATACACCGCCCGTACCTGCAGGAGACACACGAGCACCCCCACATGCGCACATGCGCATTACATGGGCAATGGTGACTTTCCCTTAAAACAAACGGCCACCCTTGTACCCGAATTGCAACCCTTGTACCCGGATTGTAACCCCAGCTTCTCGCACCACTTCCCTTCCTCCCTTAGTTGAGCCGGCACCCTAACCCCTAAAACCCGCCAAGCCCACACGTGGCCTCTCTTTCCAGATTCCCACACACGGACGCCGCCCACAGCAGAATTCCGCCCACGGAGCCTCCACGTACGCATGTACAAACACGAGCAGCGCAATCTGCGCCATTGAGATCCGCACCTTGGGCGACAGGCAGTCCGGGAATGACACGCCAGGCACGCGGGGCTCAATGCCCCAGTCCCAGGACCAGCTCCCTCCGGGGTTGAGGCCGTCCGCACTAGTGCCGCTCCCGTAGCCCTTGGACAGCAGTGGGCTGGGAGGTTCACAGTTGCTGGCACAGCCACCGGCCGTACTGCCACAGTATGCGCCGCCAGCATTGACACTGCTGCTAAGCATGCTGCCCGACTCCGAGGCAGAGCGGAGCTGCGGCTCCACGGAGATGAGCTCACTAACAGACAACCCATCAATTGAGCCACCGATGCCACCGCCATCACCGCTGGGAGGTCGCGGCGGTGGCGGCATTGGTGCCGCTGCCGCTTCTGACATCGCGGCGGTGGCCGCCGCGTGGCGGGTGGCGTCAAGAGCCGCCTCAAACACCAGCGTTACAGCTTGTGCGATAGGGTAAGCGGACGGGTCCCCCTTGCGCAGTGCTGCTGCATCTTTTCCAGCGCTCGCCCCGGCAGCACCGCGCTTGGCCAATCGGAACAATGCATGGTTGGCGCTACTCAATGCCCGGCGCAGCACCGCCGCGGCCTCGTCAGCAGCCGCGATACCCTTGCTGACGGCTGCGGCGCCGCCACCGCTGACGTCAGACGCGTCAGCGCCGCGTGTCAGGGATAAGCTACGCAGGACGCCGCCATGCCGAGCTGTGCGCTGTGCGGCGGTGGCTGCGGCTGCCGCCATCAGGAAGCTTGCTGGCGGTGTCACTGCAACAAGTCGGCGGCCTGCCTCTAGCTCCAGCTGTATTAACGGTGCAGCGGTAGTAGTGACGGCGGCAGCAATGGCGGCAGCTTGCTGCGCTACCGTTGCGGCGGCGTCCATTATGGTGGCAGCGCCGTGCGCACTGGCCACTTGGAGCGGTGTGGCCATACTCCTGGTTGCGGCCACTTTACCGCGCGACGGTTCTTGTTCCTTAAGCCCCTGAAGAGTACCGTTGACAGTGCGTGCAGCATCAGCAGTGTGGGTAGCATCAAACAGAAGAGCTGCGGGGTTGCTGATCCCCAGAGCCTAGCTTCCTGCCGCATAACACAGGTTTGTTGCGGCCAAGCACATGATGCCTGAGCCAGGTCCAAGCCAGATCCGATGGCCTGGAGACCTAACCTTTCCGGGGATGATAACAGTGCCTTACCTGGGCCCGGTTCAAAGAGCCCACATCCGGCCGCGGTGTCAACCGCCAGGAGAATGTCCGTGCTCCCTGGGCCGGCGAGGGCACCACCGTGACCGCGAACCTTAGCCCCGGTGCTGCCTTACGCATGGCAGATAGCGCGGAGCTCAGCCGCACGGCACGCTGTTGCAAGCGTTGGTACTGTTGTGCTGCCCCCGGAATGGCCGACCCACTTCCTGCGGGAATTACTGAAAGCTGCAGTTTGCCCTCATCGTATGATATGTGCACGGGCGCTGGGTGCGCCTGCAGCGTCTTAGTGAGCTCCTCAACAGCTTGTGCAACTGCTCTATCGGCCTCCGCTATTGCCGGCCGGCTGGTGAGGACGTGGCGCACTTCGAAAGGCAGCGGCCGGCTGATGCCATCGGCGTAGAAGACATCGATGAGCACTTGAGGGATGCTGCGAACGCCTTCTGTTTTAACTTCGAGATCAAGTGCGTATTCCGGGTCTGAGGAGGTGGCGAAGACAAGGGATGCCTGCACAAAGATGTTTCGAACGTGCCATAAGCAGCCGCAGGAATAGTACGCATCGCAGGCTGTTTACCTTAACATCCCATAAGGCGTCATGTAGCTTATTACTAAGGCTAATGATGTTGTTGACTGCAGCCTCGAAACTCGTAAAGAAGTCATCATATGCGACAACTCCTAATCGTTTTAACTGCACGGGCTCCAAGCTCGTATCATCACGCTCCTTTTCTATGCGTGGAATAAAGGCAAGCGTAGCAGCAAACGGAGTTCCTCGGCTTGCGCCGCATCCCATGCGTATAAACTGTTCCTCAAATCAGCTAACCAAGGGAAGCTCAAACATTTGTATGGTTTGCCTCCTGTCCTAAATTTACACAAAGGAAGGTTATTGGGAGGAACAGAACCAGATGGCAAGCTTAACAGCAGGACAGGGTAGAATCCTTAGCGGGAAACTTCAACCTCTGTGTTGGTAAAGACGCGATGCGTCAAACATCTGGGGCCATCATAATATTGCGGCTCCACTGCCCACATAATGGAGTGCACTTGGCAGCATGGAATCGCATGGA
Organism: Volvox carteri f. nagariensis; assembly: GCF_000143455.1. Taxonomy (NCBI): domain Eukaryota; kingdom Viridiplantae; phylum Chlorophyta; class Chlorophyceae; order Chlamydomonadales; family Volvocaceae; genus Volvox; species Volvox carteri. The sequence goes on from NW_003307616.1 coordinate 162,140, forward strand.
ATGGCTCGTACCGGTATTTGATAAATCCCGCTTAGCCAGCTGTCTATCTACATACATATCATAAGGTATGAGATTAAATGTTTTTTATATTGGATTAATTTTTCATTACATGGTGTGAGCTTCAAGCAGCTCATTTTCGTCGTGAGCTAGCCGTGGTTCTCCCATCCAGAGCGGTAACATAGATTGCTTCCACCTTTCCTTCTGTTTTATCTCAATTTCCAGGACTCGAAGATGAATGATGCGAGAGGATGAATGGCGGTCCAAGTAAAACAGCAAGCTGCTCGTCCATATCGGCGGTGATTTCGGTGCGCGCCCCGATGGCGTCGTCCGTGGGTTCGTCGCATTAAGTTATGCATCTCCAAGGCTCAGAGACCGGGCCCTCCGATTTCCTTCCAAGGGGACCCACATCTGATGCCCAGTGGGGTTTCTCAGGTAGCGTTCGGGATTGCTGGCATGGATCGCTGACAAATGAAGTGTGAGCTCTGCCCATCCGCCATTTCCTCGATGCCCGAGACCGCCTAATGGACGCCGCCTTCAAGACACGCCAAATTTTACATAATACTTTATGAGTAAAGTCCCTCTGCGCCGCTTCGCAGCAAGACGTAGGAAGCCTTTGCCGCCTATCCTCACAGTAAAGCCAGGGAGCGCTACATTGCACCCTCTGCTGAATGAATTGGAATGAAGTAACGTCATACACTCAACACCATTGTCATGGTTAATAAGATGCCAACTTGTAGGCCCGTACCTATGTGTACCCTATTATGAACCCTTTTTATTAGTCCTCCATCCCCCAGTGTACGAGGCCAAACCGTTGGCGTTGAGTTTCTGGCACAACTCAAGCCACCCTGCCGATCCCACATTTCCTTTCTGATCCCCTGCATCCACACCAGCACTTGCACATCGCATTCCGCACAGCAGGAAGAACACACCACCTTGCTTTAAGCGCCATAAGCAACTGCCTCTGCCAACCCCGAAGCAATTGTCAGAGTCAAGTCAATAACAAAGGCCCCGACGGACTATAACCACAACACCGCGCGCGTGCGGAGAATAAACTGGACAGGTATCATGGTGCACTCAAAGCCAGCCAGCCGGCTGTCCTGGCCAACGATGACGTAAACAGAACATAAACACGCAAACACACATTGCTTCTTCTTCCAAGCATTTGAAATGAAACCACATACTTCCATCCAACCATCAGCTTATCGCCTATGTCGCCTAAAGTAATCTCAGGCGTGCGTATCGCAGGCCCATGTATTCAGGCGCCGCGTATTAAAGCACGTCAACTGTTAAGCGGAGGGGAACTAGCGCAATGGCTCTTCGATCGCGTCGCGACCGCACCAAGGGGATGAGCCTAAGTTCACGCTAGCCAGGCACCGACATGCGCACTCGTCAAAGACAGACCTGTCGCAGTGAGCGTGTACATGTTGCGCTGATGTGATACCATAAGGCTCGTAAAATCCCCGCGCCGACCAAATGGGGACGAGTTATAAGTGCGGCACCGCCGCTGCGGCTTGCCACCGCCTCCAGATTTGAGTCCAGATACCAGGCAACGCCGGTTGGACCACGAATGCGCCAGCTGACGGACAAGACAAAGCACAACACCTAGGGAATCTCGCGACCGCGGCCGCATTCAGCGACCAAGCCCATTCAAACTGCGAAGATGCTTCCATATGTTACGAAACTAAGCCACAAAACAAGCCCAAGCCCAAGCCCCGCACTTCCGCTGCTGCATGAAAACTCCGAGCCCGCAATCAAATGCATCACGCAGAGGTAATGTGGTACGAATTTCACGAATCCCTAGGGCGCCAGCCAGCGCATCAGCGACCATGTCCCAATGTCACGCACGCACGCAACGACAAAACGACGCCCTGCATATTCAACAGTACCAATATCCCCCTTCTTCCTCCTGCCAATGGGACCCCAATCCGGGCCGCATTCTGATGTGTAAAACCACCAAACGAGACAATCCGCCCCCTGTGGCTAACCATTGAAGACAAGTTGAAAACGATGTTGCAATTCTCCCTCATGCATGCGCTCGTGTTGGGTTGAAGCTAAAAAAAACAACAAACTGATATCCCTGGATATCCCTGACCTCTCCACGTCAGGAAAAAGATCCCGCTACTGCCGCCGCCACCACCGGAATCGCAGCGGCCCGGAAAGCGGATGGGGCGCAGCCACGAGGAAAGAAAGGGTCCGGGACCCACTGCCTGCGTCATCTGTTGCTCATCCATTATAGCCGCATGCACAGAGGTCTCCAAGCCCACTACGACAATCAAGACGCTGTGGAGACAGCTGTTTGTCACGGGCGGGCAGGACCCGACAATAAGCACAGGCTAACCGCCAGGACGAGCTCGTCAACAGGCGCAGTCCCCATTCGTTTCCCAGCAGCCCCTGGGCGCAGGAGGAGAGGAAAACCTAATCCACAACGCCTCTAAGCGTCTTCTTCACCCTGCCTATCTGTCTCCCCTACTGCTGCTGTCAGCGTAATGCCACGCGAAGAGCACTCTTGGTACCCTTTGGCGCCTCCCCATGTGATGATGCACACGAGACACACACGCACACACGCACGACTTTGCCGCCTACTTCATATGCCTACCTCAGCTACTGCGTCCCCCGCCTGGCTGACTCAGCGCACTCTGCGCGGCAAGAGCGGCCTGCTGCTGCTGCTGTTGCTGTTGCAACAGCGCCTGCTGGTGGGCGCCAACTGCAAATCCGCCGTAACCCATCTGAGCAAGCATTGCAATTGTGTTGGCATCATACCCGGCAGACTGGTAGGCACCCACCATGCCGGCGACAGGTGTCGCAGAGGCCCCGCCAGCCGAGGCTGAAGCAGCGTTGGCTGGGTTGGTGCCGTCCGAAGCAGCCCCCGTAAGCGGGTTGGGTGACAAAGACTTCTGCGTCGCCGTCCCCATAGAGATGCTTCCCAGGGTACCCGTCCCATACGCCGCATACGCCGCATATGGATTGTTGTACGCGTAACCATAAGCCTGCGCCATCGCCAGCTGTGCAGCGTAGTCCGCGCTGGTGCCGTGTGCGATGAGCTCTGGGGCGTCGGCTGGCGGCTTCGGAGCCTGCGACACATGGTTCTGCGCCGCTGCCGTCCCTCCCGTCGTCGTCGGCAAAGTTCCTGCCGGGACTTGCATCCCCTGCGCCTGCATGCTGTACATGCTGTACGCCGCTGCCGCAGCCGCGGCCTGTTGCATATGTTGCATTTGTAGCGCTTGTTGTTGCTGCAGGATGCCAATGCCACCAAGCGCCGCAACGGCACCAACACCAGCGGGGTTGCCGACGACGCCGTTCTGCATTGCCTGCTGCTGCTGCTGCTGCTGTTGCTGCTGCTGATGCAGTTGCTGCAGGGCACCCGTGCCGCCGTGCACCTGCGCTTGCGCTTGCGCCTGAGCCGCCATGGCCCCCGCCGCCAGCGTGTCGGACATGACCGTCAAGGACGTGTGGTCCATGTTTTTGGCGGTGAGCGCGAGCGTCATTGAAGCCGCGAGCTCCGTGGGATTTACGGACGACCGCATGAGCGCCAACATCTCCGGGGAAAACGACGGCTTCACAATGCTTCGCGGGAGGTGGGTGGTGAGCTCTGCGCGGGACGCAAAGGGTGCATCGGAGGAGAGCGTGTAAGACAAAGATAACCCCCAGGCAGTGGGAGCAAGGGAAGGGTTTCAAAGAACCAGAGAAGGCGACACAGGGACCTTGAACGCAGCGGGGGGGATGAGAGCCGGTGGGAAAATAAATGCCATGGCTCTGGTGTCGATGGGAAAGAGAAGGCTGCCTGCGCCTGCGGCTGAGCAGCATCCTGAACAGTTGCGAGGAGTGGGAAACCCGCGACGCCTGAGACGCCTGCTGGGGGGCCGGGCCTAGACTGCATGAGCCTTCTGGGATCAACACGCCTCCCTCGCCCCGCTGTACACGCCGGTTTCTTCCCGTACCTAACGCTGCTGATCCTCGCGCATCGCAGTGTGTTGGCCACCCTAGTGATCAACAAGAGGCTGCGTTCCTACACCTGGTGTGCAATACCTTGTCATAACATTGCATCGTTTCTGGAATGGCTAATGGACTAACGCTATCGAATATTCATATGTCGGGCGGCTGCAGGCGTACACGTGCATGTGCACGGCCCCCCCACCTGCGAGCTTGAGCTGCAAGTCCGCCTTTATCTCCGTCCGAGCCCGGGAGTACGCGTCAACAATGCGCTGCACGTTGCGGTCGTACGCCTCAAAGACCTGCAGCCAGGGACAACGCAGTGATACGACCGTCAAAGCAAACAAGGCGACTGCGTGTGCGTCTGCTTGTGCGGCTGCCTAACGGAAAACTATGTAATCGTCTCAGCAACACCAACCACAGCCACTTCCAGCCTTCATGCGATCCATCCAATTTGCCTTGCCGCACTGCCGGGGCGCTTCAGACTGGCCACAACAGGGCAAATCGCCCTTCTCCGCAACGCAAAGCCATACCGCCTGTTCCCAGAACCCATCTGCCCTCTTCTCACGCTTTCACTGGTGGGCTGGGAGACTCGGGTGGGCGCGCCAATCCAAAACAACTGGCTCGCTGCGGTCGATTACCCGCGAACACGCTTCGTGGCCAACGCAACCCCCACCCCCTTTTAATCCACCTTCCTCTCCACACCCAATCCATTCCTTTCCCGACACCAAACCCCGGACCTGAATCCTCATCACGTACCTGCTCAGCCTCATAAATGATCGCCAGATTGTTTGTAATGACTCGCGCCACTGTCGCCGCCTCCGTGATGCTCAGCTTACGCGCCTTGGCGGCGTCAGGGGCCAGTGTATAAAATTCCCGGACCTCCTCGTGAAGTCTTTGGTACTGGGGCCTCAGCGGGGCCAGACTGCTGCGGCTCTCCTGGACTACCGCCGCCAGGGCCAGCAGCGAGTCCCACACGGCGCGGATCTACACAGCGAAAAATGAATAGAGGAATACGTAAACTTTGGCCGAATGGCCGATGTGGCGGGCAGCAGACAACACACAAAGAATTGGCCAAGGTGGCGCACGCGGTAGAGGTAGAGAATAGAATTGGCTGGACGACGCCAAAGTTGGTAAATAAAGCTTGGTTGCGTTTCGATGTTTAGGGCTTGATTGGTACAAAAGCCCGGCAAACCCGATCCCTAAGCTCAAACGAAGGTTTGTTTGGATTAAAAAAGCTTTGGGCGGGACTCCAGCTCACCATTGGGGGCAGACAGTCAGGAAACGTCTTGTTCATGAGCAAGGACTGGTCCACTACCACGTCCAGCTCGAAGCGGAACGTGGTCTCATCGTTGATGAGGCGCGGCGTGATCGTGAAGGGTTCCTGTCCAAGTGCGCAAGGGTGCCGAAAGAAGGCCCATCGAGCGGGCATCAGCACTATGCTGTTCGTGCCAGATGAATTGCAGCAGGCGCCTCTTTTCCGGCATACCATTTGCCACCTCGAGTATGCACATTCTTGCCTGATCCATCCCCCCCCCTTCCCCCACGCCGATGTCCCATCCTACAGAACACCTCCATTACCATGCAAAGGTTGCATTTGCTCAGCAGCTAGCCCCACCAGCATGAAAGACGACCGCCCTCCCAGCTCGTTTCAATCTGCCCCGTACTACCCCCCACCCTACCCCCGTCCGGGACCCGGCGCTTTCTCTCCTTCCGCCCCTTCTTCTCCTCCCCAGCCCCGCGCCCCTTCTCCTCCTCCCCAGCCCCGCGCCCCTCTCTCCTCCCCAGCCCCCCGCCCCTCTCTCCTCCCCAGCCCCCCGCCCCTCTCTCCTCCCCAGCCCCGCGCCCCTTCTCCTCCTCCCCAGCCCCGCGCCCCTCTCTCCTCCCCAGCCCCGCGCCCCTCTCTCCTCCCCAGCCCCGCGCCCCTCTCTCCTCCCCAGCCCCGCGCCCCTCTCTCCTCCCCAGCCCCGCGCCCCTCTCTCCTCCCCAGCCCCGCGCCCCTCGCTCCTCCACATCCCATCACCATTCAGACTCACGTGGTGAGTTAGCAACGTGACGACGTGCACACTCTCCAAGTGCCGCTTGCACATGGTCCACGTCGTGTCCGCCACCCGCCGGATGGCCTCACACACCATCTGTGCGACATCGCCCAAACTGCCATCAGGCATGCTGAGCGGCGTTGAGTAAATCCACGCCGTTTTGGCAACCGCCTTGGCTAGCTTAAACAGCACCGCATTCAGCTGTTGAATCTTGCGGTTCGCCTCCACGTACTCACGCGCCACCGGCAGCGTCTTGAGCTTGCGGCAGTGCTTCGGCTCCTCCACCAGGGATATCGGCGGCTCGTATTTGTCAAACAGCCGTGCCAGGTCATTGCCCACAACAGCCACGCTCCTCTCCGCGCGGAGTATTGCGTCTGTGATGCCGCTATAGATTACATCGATGAGTGTGACTGGAGTGACATTGTCCTCACCAAGAAGTGACGCGGCGGACCCGGGCGGCGGTGCGGAGTGCTCCCCAGACGCCGTCGCAGCACCCGTTCGCAATGACGAACGCAGCGCACCATGTGATTGCCCTCGCGATGGTGCCCGCGAGGACGATGACGCAACAGCCTGTTCTGGCCCATCGGTAGCGAGCCCATTAGCGCTGGGAGAGCGGCCAAAACGCACCGTTCGGTGCGGTTTGAGCAGCGCCTTGGTTTCCCCTGCATTACCGAGGACGACAGATGCCGCCAGCTTGCCTGGGTACTGGTGTCGCATCAGCCGCACGTATGCACAGCGGCCCTTAACGGCGCAGGCTGCGGGCGTCACGTGAAAATACACTCCAAAATTCGGTCCGAGGTGGTGCTGTAACGCCGCAACACAGCCATTGAAGTGCTGAAGGTGCCGGATGAGGGTCGGGGGCGCCTCTGGGGCGTCGCTGGCGTCCGTTGAGGCCGACTCAGCTGTGCCCGGCGGCCGCACCGGTCCGAATGGCTGCCCGTCACTGCCGGGCTGCGGCCCGGCCGCGTCGCCGCCGTCACTACGCGCCGTCGGCGACGCGGCAGATGCCGCGTCCCCCCGGCCACTGCCGCTGCGTTCCAGCTCCTGGCTCCTACCCGGCAGGAGGGCCTCCGTCAGCAGCGCGAGAGTGGCCGAACCCGGTGTTTCCAATCGTGCGAGACGAGGGACGTCAACAACAGAGGTGTTGCTGCCGCTTGTGCGGGCGCCAACGGCCCGACCGGCCATTGCAGCCGCGTCTGCCTGAGTAGCCAGGAAGTCCATGAGACCCAGCCGCGCCTGCGCTAACGCCGCGTCAGCTTCCCGCAGCTCCTGGTTTTTGATCCAGTCCACCAAGATATGATGCTAGGAAAAGGACAACACAGGGAAAGGTGATGGGCCTGAGAACGAAGTGAAGTGCTAAGAGCAAAAAAAGGGGCTGGATGTGGACCATACTGTGGTGAACAGCCAATGTTCAGGACGCTAAGGAAAGGAGCCCATCGCGCTTTGTGTTGCAACACTGCGGTAGCCGGGGAAGCGCTTAGCTTCATCCAAACAACAACCCTGGTGACGAGCGGCCACGTGTGTACTGATCGCGTTCCATCCCCGGGATGGGCTGCAAAACCAATCCTGGGTTTAAGGCGGAACGATCTAGGAGGTGCAACGACATAGAAAAGGCGGTGTATACGCGTTGTGCATTCCTGGTGCCTTGAGGTAGTTGGCATGTATACGGAGGACGGAATACAGAAGGTGGCCAATGGATCCCCGACCACCATTGCAATGGGTTGCACACCTAATCTCGCAAGCCTTGATCGCGTGGATGCCGGGTGCAGCGCTTGTTTCGGTCAGCGAATGGTTCGCGAGTATAAGGGAGCTACTATGAGGTCAGGCGTGGCGCTATGGAATCTTCGAATATGGTGCTACGTTTCTCACCTGTGGCGCCGCACGCTGCTTATTGAAGGGGGTGACAAGGTCGAGCTGCACCGCGTCGACATTCCGGTGGATCGCAACCTCTGCCACCATTGCGCCGAGGACCGGCGCAAGGAGGTTTTGCACATTGACCGCATAATCATTGATCACGTTGTTCCATGTCACAAATTGTGCCAAAATTGTTTCCATTTCTTCCAGCACAGCATCGAATTCGGGTATGTACTCCGTCCGCTGGAGTACGATACTCTCCAGCTCAAAGTCCTCATCATCTCGCACAACCTTTATTTCCGGCGCCACAGAGGACGCCGAACGGGATGCGCCGCAACCCAGTTTTGGATTTGAGCGGAGCCCCCACGGGGACCCGCTGAGGACTGGTCACGCCAGGGCCTATGGCTAGAGCCTCGCGCTGTGGACAAAGAGTTCCTTAAAGCCACAGCACATACGTTCCTGCACAGATAGCTGTCCTCTTGCTGTCCGCGGGCCGCGTCGGCCCCACGACGTCCAACTCTCCAGGCTCTTTCACGATGACTATAGCCGCTGAAATGAGGAGGCCAAAGCGCAGCTCTTAGGGGGCACAGCTCACTTGACAGTAAGCAAGTGAAAGCCAGGTTTCTTTGCCTTGACCATAACCACGCAGCGAAAACGGGAAGAGTGGAACAGGCAATACAGTATGCCTAGAACAAAATTACCACAATGAAAGGCTCCTGAGAGAAAAGCATTCGAAGAGGCGTACGGCAGCCCCGTTCTCGTTTCTGCTAAAGCGTTCGCTAGCAAGCACGCACTATACGTCTTCACTCAACAGCCGTTTCTGCCTGTGGAGCCATTGGGTTTTATTGTCAGATTACTATTGGTTTACATTTTCCTGGTTACCATCCTTTTATGCGCGACGGTACTTCCTATGGTTTAAACGCCAACCTAGGCTGGATGCATCCAGTCTTGCTTCACCTTATATTCTGCCATGTCGCTTCTGAGGTCACTGCTCGCCTGGACCTTGCTGTTTCTGGTGGTACCGTTAACAAACAGCCATGAGGATTACAGTTCTCTTGGCGATTTGCTTCATTGGTATGCCCACGCGGCGCAGATGCATCCATCCCTAGTTCGGTACGTCAGCATCGGGCTGCTTTACTCTAACATAGGGAGGACCCCAACGATCTTGTTCCGGTCGGCACAGATACACGGAGCTCAGAGAGCCCGGATTCGAGCACACAGTGTTGCCTTTGGCCAGCTTTAGCAACTATGATGACGTCGAAGGTAGGCCCTCCAGACCGTCTGCCGCTGCGTTCGTATAGCCAGCTACGTCTCCTGCCTTTTTAATTCCTGCCGCCCTCCCGGCTCCCCACCGACATCAAATCTCCTCCCCACCCCGCTATGAGTCACAATCCTGCTGCCGCGCCGCATTCCGCTATCCGCTTCTGGACACATGCTTACCACGTTTCATCACCTATTCATCTGACAACCGCGCGTCTGACGCAAGCCCGGCCCACATTAAGACTGCTTTACCACTCCCTCCCTTATTCCCCGCGCCCTTCACTCCCAACCCCGAACCCCCGAAATCCCTTTAGTTCAATCCAAGGTCAGTGACAAGCCCTCTGTGCTACTGGTCTTTGGGGAGCACGCCCGCGAGCTTATCACCTGCGAAGTGGGTTTATGGCTCTCCCGGGTGCTGGTGGGCGACACGGCGGAGATCTCCAAGTGGGCCGAGTGGCCGGAGGCCTTTAAGCCCCTGGGCATCGGCCCCCAAGACGTAGCCGCCACGGTCCAGGGCTGGGTCCGGAGGATCTTAGATAATCTGGTGGTCAAGGTACGGCGGCGCCGGTACGGACAGAGGATACGATGTCGGACAAATAATCGGCGGATTGGTTGCGCTATGGCAGTGATTTGCGGTGTGGGTGGGTTGTGGGCGGAGAGTACGGAAGGAAAACACACCGCGGGGGCTCTGGGGTTTTCACCCCGGCCCCGGCGGGGGGCTCTTAATCTTGGCTTGATGACTAGCTGGTGGTATCTGGCGATGTGTGCCGGGGCCCATGCTGCCGCTGCAGGTGTTGCCCATCGAGAATGTGGACGGGCGGCAAGCCTGGGAGGCGGGCAATCTATGTCTTCGCAAGACTAGCAAAGGGGTGGACCTGAACCGCAACTACCCCTTTGCGTTTGCCTCCGAGGTCAGTCGAGATTGCTCGGGGTTGCGGCGGCAGTGGGGATGTGCAGGAGGGTGGACAGAGGGGGGTGGCAGGTAGTGAGGGTGAGAGCGCCCCGTGCCCCCGTGCCCCGTCGTCATACGAGAGGCTGAGGTAACCGGTGTGGGGTGGCATCTGAACCGGGTGGAGAGAGGACGGCGCAGGCTGTAGGGGCCGGGCGCGGAGGGGTGTTCATGACACCGCTATGCATGCGGGCGTGTGGGACGGGGTATTCTCGTGGATGAGAGAGCGCGGGGCGGGCGCGGGCGGCACGCGGCATGGCACGCAGGGGATGTGTTTTACAGAGGCACTACTTGGGTGGCCCACGTGGGTGGTTAAGAGCCCAAGATGTTTGATATTAGGTTGTCTGTCTGTCTGTCTGTTTGTTTTACATACGTCTGCCGCCGTCCCACGTGCTCCTCCGCTGTACCTGGCTTCCGTATCCTACCCCTTTTTCCGAACTCCCTTCCGGCGCCTCCGTTGTCCTCGCCATCCCGCCGTTTGTGCAGCGGTCAGCAGTCCGTCATGCATTTCTTCTCGCACGCTCACTCCTTCACTTTGGTTCTTCTTCCGCACCGCAGCCGCCCCTGACTCCTCCCTTTCCCACCCCACCCCACCCCACCCCGCACTCGCACCCCGTTTTCAGCCCCCTAGCAGTGAGATGTTCGGTGGGCCGTATCCGTTCAGCGAGGCGCAGAGCCGCCTCATTGCGCGCCTAGCGCTGGAAGGCGGGAGGGTGCCCAAGGGCTACATCAACGTGCACAGCGGCGAATGGGCCGTCTACTCGGGCTGGGACAGCAAGAGCGGAGTGGGCCCCGGGCTACCGGTGAGAGTTGCACCCTGACACGGTGTTGGGAACTCGGGGGAAAGGGTGTGGGATGGAGGAGATGTGAGGGGTGGTGAGAGCTGGTTGGTGCCGGTGGGGGCTTGTTGGGGCCTGGAGACGGAGCTGGAGTGTGAAGAAAGCTTTATGAGGGTCGAACAGTACGCAAGATTTATACCGGGAAATGGGCGGCATATGTGGATATTGGGATTCTACGTTAATTATGTCCTCTCTTCAACCCATCTCTGGTACACAGAGATTTTATGCAGGGATTTCACGGGCTTTCCCTTGCCCTACTTCCCACTTGTTCGTGGTTCGTTTTTCCCCCTCTTTTTCTTCCCCCGCAGCTTCACTCGCACGTGTTTCGTCTTTCCCTCCCCCTACCTCCCTTAACCCTCGTTCCACCCCCTACCCCAGGAGGACCTGTCGGACCTGCTCATTCGTTCAGGAGACGTGTGTCGCTGCCAGGCAGGTCCCGCCGGCGCCGTCTCCAACTACCTGGCCTTTGGAACCGGCATGGATTTCATGTACACGCAGCTGGGCGTGCCGTACGCACTGACGTACGAAGTGTACGGCCAGAGCAACGTGTTTAGTCCCGGCGAGCCCGGCCGGATTCCCGAGGGTGAGGCGCAGGGTTCTGTGGGCGCCGCGGCTGCGGCGGGGTGGCCTTGGGGGTCGACCGCGCCATGACGACCCGGCAATGTAGCACTACCTGCCTCGGGCCCTTTTTGCGAGTCTTGCTATGTATGCTTATTTTTGTGTGTGTGTGTGTGTGTGTGTGTGAGAGAGAGAGAGAGAGAGAGGGAGAGAGAAAGAAAGAAAGAGAGAGAAAGAAAGAAAGAGAGAGAGGACTGAACTTCCTGTTCCAGGACGTCCCGCTGCCTGGTGGTCCACCCCGCGAGGATCTCCCGGTCCCCAGTCCACCTAGCGAACGAGTCTTTCCTTGGCATCAGCTTCACTCGTTCACGTGGTTCGTTCGTTCTCCGAATCCTTGTCGGCGATGGTGATTCGGAAGATGATGACCCGCCTGTTTAATTTATTCCTTGTTGGTCTATATGATTAGATTACTCGATTTGCTGGCTGGCCGGCAGTTGTTGGCGAGTTTGGCCGTGAGGGTGCCCAGTCCGGACTTTGGGCGGCCCCCGAGGCTACCCTCGCGTCACACGGGGAAGTGTATACCGGAATAGAGACGGACAGACAGACAGACAGACACGCGGAAGGGGCAGAGTTCCTTAACCTTGCAGGACCTTGCGAATGGAGATGCAGCATGTGGAGTGAAGGACAAGATTTGTACACACACACACTGGCAGTGGGCGGATGTCCTGGGCTGCTCTTAGTGCGCCAACAAGCACCTGCAACGCTTGTGAGCCCCTTCCTCCCCGCACATTGCTTGCTGACCTTCTTGCTTTGCAGGCACTCGCAACAAGCCGCTGAGCGAGTACTCCTACATGACGGACAGCGGCATTGCGGCCACCGTGCCGCACATCCAAGACCTGCTGCCGCTGGTCCACACACACCAGCACCACTACCATCAAAATGCACAGAGCCACTTCCGCACCGCTCGCCAGCACTCCAACCGCGCCACCCGTCTGACGCGGACGTCCGTTTCCAGCCTGCGCCGCTCGGCAGGGGTCCGGGGGGTGGAAGATAAGGCCCTGGCAGGATCGGGAGCAGTTGCTGGCAAAGCGGCTGCGGGGGCGGGCGCCTCACTGCGCGAGCGCCAGACGGCGATGGGGTCGCGGGGGCTTTTAGGCTGGTGGTTAGATGCAGCGAGGCGCGTGGGCAGGATGATGCTGAGCAACGGAGGCGAGGACGGCGGTGTTGGCAGTAGCGGCAGGGCGCTCCTGCAGTCATCCTCCGCTGCGGTGTTGCCGGGATCAGCGCTCGCGGAGTTGCCCTCTCAGCTAGAGGAGCCATCGCAGCTCCAATCGGGGCCCAGGGGCATGCTTGGTGGGCGCAGTATGCGGAGGTTACAAGCCGCCATGAATGGCAGCGACGGCTCCGCTGCAGCGGCTGCGACCGCTGCCACGGCCGCACTGGTTGGGGCGGCTGGCGCGTCGACGGAGGCGCTGGGCTCAGGGCCCGGAGGCAGGGAGCTGCAGCAGGACACGGCGGCGCTGTTGGGCCCGGAGGGGCACATCTTGGCCATGGTTCGGAGGCAGCCAGGGGTGGGTTCGTGCGCTGCACTGCGTCGAGGGAGGGACATGGCGCGCGAGGGGGGGGGTGGTTTGGACGACGGCCGAGGTGACGGTGTTGAGGATGGGAAATGGGGTCGGGCAGGAGGTAGCTGCCATGCAGCTGTTTCTCGTGCGCCAGGCCATCAGCGTGAGCTGTCCTTCCTTGCGCTTCATGCTTTCGTTTTTGCATGACGTTTTTCGACCTCCCGGTTTCCGGAACTCCTGCCATCCGTTGCTCTTCTGGAGCCCCCTGCGCTCTGGTGTAGCCTCTTGTTCCCTGCCGACGCAGCAACACCGTGATCACTAGACCCCCTTCATGAACACGGAACACATTGTTCAAACAGGACATAGCATGATGTGTACCATGTACAGCATTTGTTGGGACAGACGTTCCCCCACTCGCAGCTTCCGTTTCCCGCCACACCTCAGCATACCCCACACCACGGCCCGTGCGACCTGTTGCTGCCGCGTCCCGCAGATGCAGCAGGGCTGCTTCGACATGTTCAACCCTCCCCCGGGCACCGCCTACCGCGACGTCATCAGCCGCTGGGTGGTCATCTTGCTGATGACGTTGGATCACGTGGCAGACCCCGCCAACCCCAGGCCCTCACCGCACCCGCTGCCGGGCACCGTACTGGCGGGCATGAGCACTGGCCCATGGCTCGGCACCGGGTTGAAGTCGCAGATAGATGCCGCAGCTGTCTCTGGCCTAGGGCGGCGGCTGCTGGAGGTACCCGCCGGCGGGGAGGAGGGGGCTGGGCAAATAGAGGGACGAGACGGTGCTGGTCAGGACTTCGGCGCGAATGCAGTGGAGGAGGAGGAGGAGGAGGAGGCGGGTTTGGGGTCCCAAGGTGATCACGCAGGGGAAACCACCGCAGGTCAGGCGGGCGCAGGCGGAAAGGGCCGCGAGGGCGAGCTGTACGGAAGCGCGGGGTTTGACCGGCGGGCGCATCAGCAGGTGTACGAGGTGGACCCTGTAATGAGGCAGCACAGTCTAGTGGTGCTTGTGGCGCTGTGTTTCCTGGGCATCGTGTTCGTCCCATGGTTCATGTGTGCAGCCAATCAGGTGTCGCGGCCGCTGCCGCTAGCCAGCCGCCGCAGCCGGCAGCAGCTGGGCCAGCAGCCGCCACCGCAACCGCGGGTCTGCATCTGACCTGAACTGGGCAGGATGCAGGAATACTAACTGCTTATCGGACCGGAGGGGCCGGGGAATTCGAGGCCCGGGTCGGGGAGGTGCCGGGCGGGGTTATGTGGTAGCTCAGGCTCGCAATGCTTTGTCGTCCTCTCAGTCTTCGTGGAACCAGGGGGCGAAATGACTACTTTGGCAGGTGCTGTACAGATGGGATCTATAAAACACATGCCCCGTAGCAGGTTGTGAATGGAAGGCACTTTGCTCAGAACCTTGAATGGCATGATGACAGAACACACCGCATTTCACGTTAGGAGCTGCGAATGTGCTGGCCTGATCCGGGTATTCTTCATAAGGGTTCTTCATAAGGGGGAGCGACTGGGAGCTAGAAATAGGTGAACGAGACCGGGAGTAAGGGCACGTGTTCGACGTGCATGGCGTGGAAGAGGATGGCGCTGTGTTGAGTCCAGAATGCCACGTTGAAGGTTGTGCTGGGGAATTGCACCAGCGGCTGTTACCTGGTCCAGAGGCACCAAAACTCGTTTTTATGCGTGGCAGATGCCAGCGTTTATTCGGTTGGTTGCGATTTGCGATGATGTGCGGTTTTCGACAGCTGGCTGGCAGGACTTCGGAGCTGGATTGGATGCCGGTAAAGGAGGTATAGAGGATGCCTTCGCAGAGCTGCCCCTATTCTACCACCCTGGACAGGAAGCCCAGACTCAGCCTCATTGAAAGCATCGCGGCTAGGGTACAAACGTTTTTATGGCATATTGCATGCACAGTGTATGCGCGTGTGGCTGCGATGAATGATATGCATCGGCGGTTATTGCTTGCTTTGGAAGGTCGGATGGTTGCAAGCGCTATTGGACTATAGTGGCTGCATAGAGCATTGCTAGAGCAGCTTGAAAATAAGCAAGAGCGATCCGGTTACTTAGAACCGGTTACATTTTCATGCAATTTTGAGGCCCCACCTGCGCAGCATTCTTTTTGTGTTTTATGATGCCGCACGCAAGCTAGGGAAGTGAAGGTTAAAAGAGAGCGGTTGTTGTTGTCGCCATCGGTTCATTAGCCTCTCCGTAGTGGCAATGGTTGCCTGACTTGAGTATTTTCGAGCGGGGCCGTTGCATGTGATGGCCGGGGAGCAGCATGATAGTATGCTAGGCCGCACCCGATCTGGCCAGTAGTCCCTCTCTTGGCTAAGGCGGGCTCTGACTGGCCACCGCTGCCAAGTACCTGGAGGCAGCGGTACGTCCAGCGTGGCCAGTTGTACACCGCGCTGCAATAAATTTCCCTAGAGGGATATGCCTTCTACAGTTGTCACTTTGTACGAGGAACACACAGCACTGCAGACGTTGCCAATAGAGCCAAGCACCTAAGGCGCAGGAAGAAAATATATCCAGTGTACTTACAGCATCAGCCAGAAGGCATGAAAGCATCCCGGGTACAGCACGGGAACCGGCTAAGGAAACAAAATCTGAGAATGAATTGTACAACTTGGTTACGAAGACGCTGCGTCAAGAGAACTCATTCGTAGCTATACTAAAGTAATTGTGCAGATTAATGGCTTCCAAGCGGCCACAATTCCTGTCTTCTATCCCTCCTATTAATACGCGAGCATCAACCTTCTCAACAAAAAAGCTGCGCCGCTGCGACCGCCAAAAATGCTCTACAAGCCGAAACCCAGGAAATCAGCAACCGAATAGATGCAAAACCGGCCTCCTGCGCAGGAAGCCCCCCTTATCGAACTAAGCACTATATACTGATGCAGCACAGATGCATCACCCAGTCTTCAGCGAGGGGGAGTGATGCGCGCTTTCCCTTGCTCGTCTTCAGCCCAGGGCATTAATGCCCAAACCGGGGGGGGGGTTGCAAACAGAGTGATAGGAAGGGGCCGAACGATACAGACCAACAAGCCGACGGGCACCCTACGGCTCCTCCCCCCAAAAAAGAAAAACTTGCCTCGGTCAAGCGCTGCTGCGAACTTTGCATGCGGATTCCACGCTACAATGCGAAGCTCCAATCAAACAAGGCATACCTACCTATGAACACCCCGACGCCACTCTTCGGCTACCAGCCACTATTCCTAATACCCATGTAACTCTCTACGGACCCCAAACCCACATCTGCCCAGGTCATCTGCTGTCCTGTCAAGAACTCTCGTAAGGATGCCATCTTGTGGTCGGCACCGCGGGCACCTAAACTAACTAGGTACCAATGGCCCCCAAGCCGTGTTCCTGTAATCACTACCCGCCGTCAGGGCACCGCCATCCCGACCTTAGCCTGGCCTGCAACACGATTCAGGCAAGGCATCCTTGCCTACTGAGACGGCCATGAAAGGCAAGCATACCGCTTTCCCTCAAAATTCCACGCCGCTCCTCTATACTCTATATCTCTTCTCACTCACTGAAAGCTCAACCGACGGTGCACCTTGTAGGTAAATATAGATGCAGCCACATGGAGCCACACTACCACCAATGTCGGCACCAAGGTAGATGGCCGATACACCTCGCCAACTGACCATTGCGTCACCACGTCTCTCCATGTCGACAGCACCACACCACCAAATACTTACAAATGCTGAAACAGCGTGGCGACAAGAGAATTACAGCCGGCCTTAACGACGCTAGGGTTCCGCCCAAATGCGTTGCAATGGCCCAACCGCGTCTTCGTAGTGTTACACAGGCTTCCGAAAGTGCGGCAAAGGCACTTCAGAACAGGAGGCATCAGCCCCCTGTTAGAGACTAAACAAATCTGCAACATCCCATAAGCCAGCGACTAGGTAATGTGCTGCCGCGTTTGCCAAAAAAACTTCAGATGACACTGGCGCCGCGGCCGTTCATGCAAGCGCATGCTGCGCGTGCCGTTGTAGGCCTCGGCGGTGCTCTTCTATCTGCATCGAAGACGACTCCAATAAAGCGATTGCTGACTGTCGGTAGGACGGATTGATGCTCAGGTAGGCAGCTTGCCAGATGAAACACCCAACCACCTGTGCGGAAGGGGAGGGGCGAAGATAACCAAATCCGAAGGTCGAAACCCATTCACGGCCTTCCCATTGTTTGCAGAATTTTTGTCACAAGCAGTCTGCGGGGATTACCTGATCCAATAGAAACTTGACTGCGACTGCCACTGGGCTAGAACCGGCAGAAGGCATGACAGCAAGATCCATCCAACGGTTAAAGGAAAGCAGTATAGGCCCGGCGCATAAAGCTCCGATGCAGAGCATGCTTCCTGTTCGGCTGAAAGACCACTGTTCCCGAAGCGTGCGCGACCGGTCACGATTCATGAACTGGGTTAAGCAGTCGCCGAAGGCAAAGCCGACAGCTGTTGGCACACATTTTGCAAGAAGAGGTCGCCTTTGCAGCTCTCTTGATAGCCTGATTGCTAGAACCGCAGGCTTTCTCCGAAGGCTAAGGTTCTTTCCCCAAGGATTAGTGCCTCCACCGCTGCCACCGCCTGAAGGGAACATCCTTTGCACTGGAACTTTTGTCCCAAAAAAGCGCTTTGAGCGCTGGGTGCCGATTTGCAGCCAAAGACCTCAGGATGTAATATTTCCCCCTACCAGGATATGCTAGGCATAAAATATCAGAAATGCTTCTCGTCCTACGCCAGTACACAAGATATGACCCTTCAGCAGTCCGCCCACATACGTGCGGCTGCCTCAAAAAGAGAAAAGTGCAGCGTCGGATGGTCGTCGACGCAGCCCGTACGGTCTCCACGTCACTACTCAGCTAAGCACAATACACATGCGAAAGAGGCAGCAGTAAAATACATGTCCGGGTCTTGGATTGAATTGTCTCGCTTTTCGTGGCCCTGGAAGTTATGACATCTGTCGTACCCGTCCGGCTCCGGAAAGGAAAGTGCACGCCCCACAGAACGCACAACGGCATCAATGGTGTCATGATTACAAAAATCTTTTGGGAGGCATATAAACTGAAGGCATCGCATGAAGAGTGACCGCTTCTCGCCACCGCACGGCATCTAAGCCCCTGCGGCCCCCACACTTCCCCACGCTTTCCACAACGGACACACAGCTACTCGAAATCCGCAGCCAACTTGTGAAATGCATTTCCCCTTCGTACTGTCTTCTTCGCGGTGTCAGAATCGGTCAGCTCGTATCGAATACCTAAAAATGCATAATGCTCCAGATCCCAGCGCAGCTGTATAACCTCCGTTTATGACCCTTTTCCAACCCGTGCACAGCTAGTACAGCCGCCCGGCATACAAGGCCCGCGGGTACGTACGGGTCAGCTGCTCCCACTGTACGAAGACCAAATCCGCCATGCGCAGGTGATACAGCAGCTTGGCGGACAGGGAGAAGCGCCGGGTCCTCGCTATGCTCTCCACGTACACGATCCGAGTCCCCATCAGACCGAAAACGCTGGGGGAAAGAGAACCAGTGGGTTGGAACCAGCGGTTGGAACAGACGGACGAGGGCGAGAGGTCAACGCAGGAATACCATAAACAAAAACTATAAACGGGCTTTTAAAGAGAACAAGGGCAGCAAGGCAAGTGACAGGCGTGTAGCCTTCGGCCTTCAGAACGATCACTAGCTCCAGGGCGCTCGACGGCAGTTGGGCGTCGGCATCTTCCCACATTTCCCCCAAATCCGGACCTAACCTATTCGGGTACAGGGTCCTCCCAATGGCACTCCACCACTTCGCCACCGCACCACACCGCAGCTGTTCGCAAGCGGCAGTCCTTTCAAGGATTAAGGCCAACTCCTATAATTGCCTATAATTGAAGGAGAGGATGCGCTGTCTGGGGCCGCGGTGAAGGGAGCGAATGCCATGCGCCGTATCGGTCATGCAAGTTGTCTGCCAATTGCAGCTTAGGCCAATGTCACAAGGATCAGCAAGCGCTTTGAAATGACCGCATCGCCAAGTCCCGGGCCCACAGGGTTTGTCTACAATTTTCCGCGCACAGACAAACCCAACGCGTGACGAGCTTTTGCCAGCCAGCACATGCCCGTTGCAGCCCCAGGAACATCCCAGTCTAGCGCCAAGCCAAGCCAAGCTAAGACCGGCCCCGCCTCCGCCCGGTCACTCCACCAATTTCCCACACGCCTACCGGTACACGAACGCCGCTGCACATATCGGTATGCATGTACCCGGACCGTTGACTAGGACCTGCGGAGCATGGCCGCGCGCGTGCGGTGGCGCAGCGGACGGGTGGGTGGGCGCATTACCCGGCACTTGGAGAGAGCACAGCGACGGATGCCGAAGGGTGGCCAGGCGGATAGGTCCACAGCCAAGTCAACAACCAGACCACAGCCAATTGGCCCAATGGTAGCAGCGGCAGCCCGGGGTAGTAGCCTGAGGGCTACATGTGCGTACATAATCTCGCTGCCTCGCATGACAGTGCGGTCTGACCTGGCCGCCCGAGCCGGCACATTTCATCGCCGGCGCTGATCTGTTGGCAATGTCGGGCCAGGGCCTAGTTAAGCCAGCAGCCCGCCATACGGTGTATGCGCGCTCCATGTGTTGCCGTGCATGTACACACATGTCACGTTCACCGGTATGGCGGTACGGCCCCTGCGGCCTGTCTTGCCGCGCAAACCTACTTCCCGAGCTGCATGGCCAGGATCCCGGCATGTGTAAGGGTCCGGCGGTAGCAAAATGTAGGGGTCCGGCAGCCCTAGCGCTTATGCACCTGCAACATGTTAAGCAAACCTATTCACTACTGCCTCCCGCACTTCGGCTTGGCACCCGCTGCCCGGTGCAACCTCTGCATGTAAGCTCCGCTTGCCGAGTCTCTTATCCACCGAGCCACCTACCGGTCTGTTGCAGGGTATATCCTCTTGACTAGACCAGAGCCGCAAAGCTATGTTGGCCGTATTAACCCCGCCACAACAAAAGCCAAGCCAGTAACATTTACCGTGTTTCAGTTCCCGTGTTTTCCCTCAATCACTGACTGACCCCACTCGCTCACCAAGTCGGGCACCTCCCGGAGGACGAGCACAAATGCGAAGACCAGCGAGTACAGGGTGGTGATCACACTGGTGACGTACGACTGGCCCACTTCGCGACTGCGCGGAATATGGTGGATGTTGAAGCCGGTCGGCGAGTCCTGGAGAGGTCAAGGTGGAGGGTGGGATAGCGTGAGTAGGAGTGGTTCCTGGGGCCCAGCAGGTGTTGAACGGTACCAGCCCAGGACAAAAAGGGCGAGAGGGAAGGGGAGTAAAACATGTAAAATTGTATTGTGACGTATTGTATTGCAAAATAGCCGCAAAACCTCGTGCGGAAGGTCCAAAGTGACGAGGCACAGGAACCGGAAAGAAGCGTCTTGGTCAAGGCGCGAGGCGGAATGTATGGGTAAGGGCCCCCTGCCAGCCCTCTGACGGTTGTGCGTCCGAAGGGGCACAGCAGGCCCCCAGTAGAGCCGCTGCCGCTAGCGTCCGCAGGTAGCCGGCTGCTGCCAAGATATTCACCCTTCACCTCTCTCTTCCCGGACGGCTACGAGGCCAGCATCTTCAGCCGGTAACAGGCCATCGCCATCGCCATCGCCAGCGCCAGCTACCCACAGGCCCCCACAGGCTCTCTCCCCCGCCCAGACTGACATTGACATATGTCCTCAGCATCTGCCACCACGATTCAGCCCCCTTGAGCTTCCTTCCTCTTCTGACTGCTTCTCCGGGCGAGTGTTCAGGCTGATGGTCGCCTGATCCTGCCTCTGCCGAAATGCGCCTGGGATCGACCTCCAGCAGCACCGACCCGCCCCTCCCGCCCCGCAGTCCCGTACCTCATTCTGCCAGATCCGCTCCCTCGCTAGCGCCTTGGGCCCACTCATACGGTCTGTGGCGGCCACCACGTAGCTCCGCGGGCTGTACCGGGCCTTATCCATTTTGTCCAAGAGCATGAGCATCTCCGCGCTGTGGCCCCCTACGTATGGGAAGGTGGAAGGCGGCGCTGAGAGGCGGCTCTGAGATGCCAAGGGGTAGCTGGTGGGGGAGATAAGCGCATGTAAGGTAATCCAACATGGTGCGGGTGCGGCACATGAACAAATCGTTTAATTGGGTTTAGCGATAATGGAGTCCGCCGTAACGGCAGTCATCCAGGTTGATATATGTCGCGCCTGCTGCCGTGCTGCCGAGCTCGTCCTCGCTGTATACAGTTGGCTAGCGCTGTGCATGGACGGATGGTGCAGGGAAACTCTGGAGGTCTAACCAGGTGAGTAATTTGGATGCAGTGAATGCGCATGGGGTTTGGAGGCTTGAGTTGCCAAAGACGGTGGAGGCTAGTAGCGTAGACCCGTTACCAATGAAAGTGATGGGATGGCATCAGGGAGACACACCTGACCCCAGGACTATGAGAGTCTTGGCTGGCTTTGTTCGTGCCGTTGCCGGTTTCCGCTGGAACAGGACGTACAACACACGCAACGCCAGGGTAAGTACGCATACTAGCGCAATTCCCCATGTCCATAGGACTCCTGAATGTAGACCAGCAATGAAATGCATGGCTGATTGATCCTTCCTGCTTTGGCTACAACTTTGGTCTTTTGCCAAACTACTTATGCAAGGAGGTATCCTAGCTTGAATTACATTCAAGATATCTTACTATTGCCAAAAATGTGAGGAGGATACGGCCACGAGCACTGCGAGGAGGATTGTCAATTGCGAGATGTACGGAGTACGACGTTTCTACCAAGGAAGTCAACAGCAAAGCTCAAGGGTATAATCGCAAAGTTCTAATGGCGCCTATGTCCACAGAACTCCGTAAGCCACTTCACAAGATTTTGCGCACTCATGTGCCATCGTTCCTTTCGAAGGCAAATAGCAGCGACCCATAGGAAGGTTTCTTAAGGTTAATCGCAAAAACTATTAGTAATCTGACTGCCCTAGAACCTTCCTCTGTCCCATAACTTGTCTGGCGCTTCGGACCATTGTCATGGTAACTTTTCGGGGCCCGTTATCTTCTGCAAATAGCTACCTGAATGCCATGGTTATGAACTCCGTATCAGAGTTACAATCATATTGAGCTCGAAACGCTATCACAGCCAGGGAAGTTATCGTCACCCTCCTGGACGCAGGCGGAGACGACTAGCCAGAGCAAAATCACTCCCGTTGCAGAGGACTGGAACTGGACAGCGCGCATCCGCAATGAGCTTGACGCTAATAAGGTAAGACGCCAATAAGGTAATAGGGTGTGCTAGTGTACGGGCACCCACGTGCCGTGACCCCTCATTGTCAACCGTCAACCTGGCCATCAGACGTCGCAGCCGCCCGGAATCACATGAAGCAATAATGGCAAACTGTAGCCAATGGTGATGAGCTGCCTTCTCTGTAAACACTCCTTCCGATATCATCAGGCCTGGCAACGCAACTGGGGCTTCCTCCTGGAGCAACCATGCAGAGCCAAACCGCAGCAACCTATAGCGTGCAATGGACAGATGTCAGCGGATCCCCACGATGCTCTGTCAGCCTTCATGCAGAGCGCAGCCCCGGCCAGCTCCAGCGCCGTGCCTCTCAGTTACATCGCCTCCAAACAGCGCGACTCAGCACGGGCGCGGCGGCAAATGCAGCAGCAAGATGCACTGGACGGCTTCGTCAGTAGCTATATGGCTAAGGCTTCTCCAATGGCGCGTGAGCTGCCTACAAAGGAGTTCCGAAAACCTCTTACCACCAGCCACGAGTACGGCTGGGGAAGGAACTTGGAGGTGTTCGGGAGAATGACGCTTTTGCTCAAATAGCAGGAGCTGCTATGATGCCAGCGCAAACCCCTCACTTGCCAACCAAAGTTGCTGGAGGCTGGAAATACATCGTCTCTGGGCCTCGCGAGGCGCCGGCTATCAGCCAGCTCTGGAGCAGCCGCAGCGTGCGGGACAAAGGCTGGTGGCGGAGTTAGGAGCCGGGACTAGGTTATCCGTCGGCAGGGTGGCGCAGCAGCAATGGCACGTTCGGGCCGTCGACGCTTTTAAGATGCCAAGACCATGCAGGTGTTATATATATCCGAGTGTGAGCCGTACGCACTAAGTGTGCCAAGTATGCATGGCAGGCAACATGATCATTTTTGTGGTAATGCGTGTACAGCACCCCATATTCTTAACCAACCCATGGTGCCGCAAGATACGCGGGCGCGTTGATTACACTAGGAACTCAGGCTGAAACACGTGCACCTGCCTGTCCCGGTTCAGCCGGCTCGGAGTTTGAACGGTTCTGGCCTGGTTCTGGCGCCCTATGGGTGTATGCCGATGGCAGGATGGTGAGGCCACCTCGCCTAGGGCAAGGCCCTAGGACCTATGTCGACAAGCATCACCGGGAAGAAATTATATTTGCATTATGGAAGGAGGGTAGCGTTTGAACGCATGGACAGCTCGTGACGGCTTTCAAGCGGCCGTGGGATGTTTTGATTGGCGCCGACTGAGGACCATTATCTTCAGCTTTCCTTGCTTTTATACGTACAACGCTGCGAAATGAAACCATGTGGAAGCACTAAGCATTGCAAGTAACTTGACGCGCCTGGCATGACGGGTACCTTAGCTCCTTCATTGCTTGTTTTGTTGCGCCACCAGTATTGCTGAGGGGCTTGTTTTGAATTACGCAGAAGATATATTGTTGCACGAGGGACGGCGACGTGGCTAGCCGTGTCAATATACGATGCAGGACTCTGGCATACGGCCAGATCACGATCCTGGATGTGACATGATGAGGCGCTCGCCTGCGGCACAAGTCCGTAAGCTAGCGTGACCCATGGTATGTGGATAGGAGTTTTCCTTGAGTTCACTTGTCGGCTGGTTGCGGCATACTACCGACGGTATCTTGCTGCGAGCCCATACGACTTTACATGTAGCCCGTACGACTATACTTCTAGGGCAACAGCAAGCCGCGGCTGAATGTTGAATGGTATTAACACGTCATCCTTGTTGTGCATGGATTGCCTGTCCTTGGGAAAATCTGCAAGGATGTCTGTTTAGGAGCTACCTTACCTACTTGAGGACTACTTGTAATACTGATTGTGTTTGAACTCGGTCGGGTGTGTATGTACCCTTAAGTAATGGCCCGTAAAATGCTTTTCTTATACATGTCACGGCCTTAGGCTCCTAAACCCGGCACTGAACGGCAAAGCATGTGCCCACAGACCCAGAGCTTTTCGGGATCACTGCAGCAAGATCCCTTTTTCGGATCTTGAACATTAGAGTATGAGAATTGCAGCACCATAAAACATTATCTCGGCGTCCTCCGCGAATCCTCCAACCCCGGCCCGCGGTGTCCGCACCTGTGGTGCGGACGCGAAGGTTTACCGGCAGCCAATGGCTGCGCCAGCCGTGCCGGTACGTCGTTGCATCCAGGCCGCGGAGCAAAGCAATGCGTCTTTGCCCCGTTAGCGTGGGAATCTGTAAATGCCGGAGACTCGCCAAGGCAGCATATTTCATTGCACATCTCTGCCTACTGCACATGCGGGGGCACGCCACTAAAGCAGCTTCGGCACCCGGGCCAGCCATCCTGGTCGGGGCATGGTTATGAATGTGGGCAGCAGAAGACGACTACATGACCACCTACATGCCACAGCAATCGCCTGCATGGTCCATGCAAGCCGGGAGCCGTTCAAACTAGTCACAACATCTCAAAATCTTGTCAGTGTAAGGTGGCAAGGGTTGGCCGCAGCAACCAACTGCCCAACCCAGCATATGAATGCACATGCAGGACGGCCCAGCTTGGCTCCATAAATCACCACACTCTCTCCCCTTTCCCTCGTCATCGATCTGCGCCCAACCTGGCAGCGGCCTAACCCGTCATCTATGCCAGCGGTGCCTTAATGATTCGACGCACCATGTAAAGGATCCTAACGCCGTCTTACGTGGACGGCATCGCGGTACCCGGACAATTGTCGCACCTCCAGCAGCAGTTCCTCCGATGATGCCAACAGGTGCCGCCCCTCGCTGGCCAAGCCATGTTATGCATCATGCCCACATGTAACGTTCACAGTGTCGGCCGTGCCACCGGCAATGCCTGGATACCCCACTTTCATGTGCCCAACATACGGGCAAGGTAACCGCCCACCATCATTAGAAACGGGTGACGCTAAATGGCCATGGAACGCCATGAGAAATGAGGCTACGTTCTCAGCGGCATCAAAGAAAATCACCGCACCTAAGGACCATGCCCCCCTTGGGAGATCAACCTAGCTAAGACCTCGGGGGACTTAGCGCGCTCAGCGGAACTTGACATCTTTGCTCGATCATTGCCTCGCTGCCACAGACTTGCACACCTAAAGCAGTAAACAGGAGAACCTTGCTTAAGGGCCACCGTTCTCGCCGATGCGGTCCCCCACAGCGCCCTATCCTCCTATGAGAGGAGTAGCAGTATCGGTGGTTCCTGAAACGCTAAGACCGCTAGCCAATGAAGCAGCAACCAATTGCCCAGGACGGCGCGGCCGTGCCAAGTCCTGCTCCATCAGTGTCCACCGCCGTATCTGCTATTCGTGGCCGCTTCACGGAGTTTTTTATCGTGCCGCTGCGTGTTCTCAAGGAGCTCTTTGGCGCGCTGCGCGGCCTTCATGTCTCCGCCCTCCAGTACCATCAAATCCTGGAAATTGAGCAGCAGTGGCCAGACAAATGCGTGAAAGACAGGGTCAGCTATGCTTTCTAACACATTATTACGTAATTGCCTTGCGTTCGGCTCCGTGCGACGAGGAGGGACACAAACAGCACAACTTAGCAACTGATACAGGGGAACGGAGTCCCAATCACGCAACTCGCAAACTGCTAGAACTGGGAGAACGTGCGATGTTGCGAGAAGATTGAGCAGTTCCAGACACCAGAATCAAGCCCCGCCATTCGTACGGATGCGACAGAAAGCGTGCCTTGGAGGCGTGAAGATCAAAACCCCGACTTTAGCGTGCCAAACTTTCCTCTACGATCTCAGAATCCTGGTTTGGCGGCAGCAGCTTAAGGCAAGACCCCTTTCCTCCCACACACCTGGCGGAACCGGGAGTCAGAAGGCAGCGGGTGCGCAACAGATCGCCAGCGGTCCGGTACCTCGGTTGCAACGCACCAGTACCGCTTTTCGTTGATGTTAAGGTGCGACAGCCAGCTGCCCTCAATGCTCGCCAGTGGAATGCCATCCGTTTCGTTAGGCGTGGGATCCAGGACCGCCGTAGGAGATGCCTGGATGAAGATGCCGGGCCAATCGGAAACCCACACCGTCCATTGCTCCAGAGAGGCTAACACAAACAGTGTGCACGGGTCTCTATCAGCGCCCTCTATAGCGTCAAGTATACATGTTGCACATGCTAGAAGTACCCATGCGAAGGATGCTCTGTGGGTCTTCGATTTGAGTAAAAGAGCACAGGTCGTCTGCACAGGTTTGACCTGAAGTTTCGTATCAGTTGCCAGCCGGCAGACACCGGACACGTCAGCCGGGCATTTCACTGCAGGACAGATCTCTTCTTCCAGGGCGCCCCTACATACCCGAGCACACGGATTGCTGCCAACTTCTCACAGCCTAACGCCTCAACCATAACATCTCTATCCGACGCTAACACTGCATAACCAAAGTCCATTCCACCCGCATCCCACCTCACCTGGTTAATGCGGAGCAGCGTCCCCATTCGATTCAACGCGGACATGCTGAAGAACGAGCCGGTGACACTAGATGGTGGCTTCGTGCTAGACGTGACGTCCACTCGGTGAAGGTTCCCCGAAGACCCAGAGACGCTGCCTGCGGTCCCATGCGAAGATACAAACACCGTTGGCAAAACCATATCGGCCCCATTGAGCGACCGGCGGGAGGTACCGTCGGCCGTCGCGCCCCGCCTGTGAGGTCCAGAGGGCAGCAGCTCGTCAATACTTGGGTCCGGCGCAACGGCTTCGACGTCACGCCTATCTGCAGCTGCCGCCTCCGCAGCCGCCTGCTCTAGCGCCGCAGAGGCATCCGCCTCCTCTTTCTCTGGGTCGTACTCGTTCTCCGAGGCCGACTCAAACTCCTCGTCATCCTCCAGACCCGCGGGGCCCTTACGCATAGCCGCGTGCTGCTCGTGCTCCAGCCTCACCGCCAAATCGGCTGTGCTGGTCTTCTCTAACAGAGAGGCCTGTCATAAATGATGGCAGGGCCGCATATAAGCCAGGGACCTTGAGAGAACAGCATGCCCGTCACCAGACGGCGGCGGCAAAAAGCGCGCTTACATGCGCACTTTCATAATTACTGGCATATCAATGCTCTTGCGGAAACAATTACGTGTTCGACCATGGATGTAACGTGTCCGACATCTACATTTACATAGCGGACAGTCTGCTGCTGTAGCTCCAGGCGCGTTCGTCCTCGCGTGCGCAAACGCCTCCCAAAATTCTAACCTGGTTATCTCGGCAGTCATAGATGAAGCCGTACACAGCGTCCGCTCTCCGCAGCACTTTGTTCCGCGCGCCTTTCAGCGCCCCGAAATTGATAACCGTCTTCAGCTTGTTGCGGACGTCAACAAGAATGGCCTGCCCGTCAACCTGCAACGAGAGAATGCGGTGTACCCAAGGGAGTCGACCCATATGCAGCTACATCTATGTGCCCCATACCGAAACAGCTTCTGCCAGCTTTTCGGCGTGGATAATTCAAAATCCGCTACTCCGCAGCCTGCCCGCATGCCGATGAACGTCACTTGGTCTTTCTTGTAACCTTGGTAGTCAGTGCCCGACAGCATTTGTGGTAAAGCGCACGCTTCATCTTAGCAGGGATAAGATCTGACCGGCTAAGTCCGGAAGCTCCAGCACACAAACCTGCCCCGCCTGGCGAAACAACACAAATGAGGCCTACCTCAGCACGTGGACGACTGGATCCGTACACCACATTCTTTATGTAGTACTGCGGATAGTGCAGCTCAATCCGGGTGCCATCCGGAAAGTCCACGTAGCGGAAGCCCTTGGCCACAGTTTTGAAGCCGTAGTACTTCACAACGATGGACACGGTTGGCTGAGACAGACCCAAGAAACGGTAAGCCCCGCCTGAGGCGGCACCGGAAAGATGGCGTAATAGTAGGGGACGGATCCTGTCTGTCAGTCGACTCGGCAGACAGATGAAAAATGACGAGATGCTGCAGCTTTCCACGTGCTGGTTAAGTTGTCCCCTTCGCAAACCTCGCTAGTTATTTTTTCGTGTTCTCTGACACTTTGGCGACCATGCCTGCAGAAAGCCATGGGCGGCAGGTCCGCAGACAAACTGAAACGCTCTCATGCTGCGCCGGTGCTGCTTCAGTACTTAGCGCAGGAACCGAACACCCGCGGAGGGGCCCCTGAAAACCCTGGAACAGAGGGTGTCTTTCGACTTAGTGCAGGCTAACGGCGGAGTATTAAACCGCTTGGGAGGGCCAAAACAGCCATTCCTCTTATCTTGCACCCCGTGTCACACTGCTGCTGCACTC
This sequence comes from Volvox carteri f. nagariensis, assembly GCF_000143455.1. NCBI lineage: Eukaryota > Viridiplantae > Chlorophyta > Chlorophyceae > Chlamydomonadales > Volvocaceae > Volvox > Volvox carteri. Next base: position 190,620 of record NW_003307616.1, read on the forward strand.
GACCACTTGTTGCTGCAATGTGCCCTCCTCACAGCAAAGCTTTGCATCACCGGTCCTATAAAATAATTACTAAACGCCATTCTATTCCCCAATACTCCTAGCATAGCACACCTGGCCCCTCCATATGGAAAGCTGATACTGGTGGGTGGTGGCTGATTTGCTCCATGAACATCGTGGTTCCATCCGAAAGTGACGCCTGCCACGTCTCACCCAGTATAGGGTTAAACGGCTTCCGCCAGTTTTCAAAGGCGTGATGAAGGCCTGGGGAAACGGGCATGCGTCCAGGGAGGAGTTTCAGGACGGCAGCCCGGCTACTTCCCCCCAGAGCCCTGTCCATTCTGGATAGTCATGAGGTCGCATTCCTCCCAAGATGAGGGACTTGCCTGCCACAAACCACGCCGTCACCAGCTTCATGCGCTCCACCGGGTCCGAAGACTGAGAAGCTTCTGCCAAATACCGCGGATATACCCACACATCCGCAAGCTTTTCGAGGTAGCTGCGTGGCTCAAAAATATTGACTGGAAAGGGGGTATTGATTAAATTTATACTGCCCGTTAGCAGACGTTTACCCATGGACTTGACCCACTGCATAATTGCCCTGTTCGGAAGACACATCCGTGTATATCAATTGTTATGCTTCAAGCTGACAAATAAAAGACTGACAGACTCTTCGCAACGGCGCAATAAAATGCCGGGACCTACTCGCGTTGCTGCTTAAGAAGTTCATCATTCGTGCAGAGCATTCCGCCTGCTTCATCCGCGTCCGGATGATATGATATCTGCAGTAGAACGAGAAGTCACAACCCGGTCGCAGTCCACAACAAACACACTTTCGCAACTGATTCCCCCAAAATAGCAAGCTGACCTGCTCCCCAGCATCTCCTGATGTGCTAGGTCCATCTCCGTCTGCCTCCTTCTTGCCCTTCAAAAGCTTCTTGAAGACCATCTCGGCAATATATCAGCTAACTTCCCTTGCAGCTCTCCGCTGCGCCGCGGGATGCGGGCAGCCGACAGCTGACGAACTATGTTAAGTTGTGGGCATCATAGTTCCTTCATGAAAGCAAGCAAGTCTGGACAGGCGTATGACAACTGACAGGCTAACACAGGACAATTGCGTTAACGTAATAGGTCTTGTTACTACATTTACTTCAGAGAAAGCAACCGCACAAAGCGCTTCCGGGCGCATCCAACAGGCAATGTCCTGCAGCAAAAAATGCAAGATGCCGTATTTACCCTTCACTCTCCCAATTTCCAATTCAACCCAGGGACCTGTATGCACATATTTAAGAGAATACAGAATTTGATAGAAGAATAGTTTCTGCTCTTTTGTAAACGCGACATACCAGGGGGCCTGCCCCGGCCCCACACGAAGACTTCTACTTTTGTATCTGCGTACTTTACTCAGGATTTGTGCGTCTTATGGACGCTAAAGATACTCGTGGCGCTGGTGGCAGAGCACCTCGGGTTCGGGGAGGTTCCACCCCGGGGAGACTTATTGGTCTGGTTGCTAGCCCTCTGCAGCTTATCTCGAAGACGGTAAGGCTCTTGCTATGTAACAAAGCACTCGCCTGCTCTCAGCTGAGAGGTTGTAAGTCCCCGCCATTTGTAGGTGAAGGGTCTTGTCGGCACCCCGCCAGGCGATAGCATTAACCAGACAGGTAGTGATCGCTTTTGGGTTTGATCTAAGGTTTCTTGGTACTAATCCCTTGCTATGACCGCTCACAGGAGCCGCCGCACGGAAGCCTTCGCCGCCACCGCAAAACCAGCAAATACGCAAAGCAGTTCAGCTGAAATCAAAGGTGTGTATGTAGTTGTCGTCTTGCCAGCTCATTCGCATCGCTTGGCGCAACGGCGCTGGTCAAGATCTGCTTGGTACTTCCGACAGGTCGAGGATGGCCCCAGTGGCTTCTCCTTTCCAACGTTGGCGGGTTCTGATGATTCGCCTCCGACAAATTCACTGTCGCGGCCTGTGTCTGCTGCAGCGGCCACAGCACAGCAGCAACGTGCAGTGGCTACCCCGGATGTCCCTCTAGGCCAGGTCAGACAGGCGGGTCTAAGCCCGAATGCACCAGGACGGGTCCCACAGGACGGCTTGAGCGGGTGGTCTCCGTCCAAACTGGCCTCACTCAACTTCTTTATGAAAGGAGCCAAGTCGGGGGCAGATGCCGTACAGCCAGCCGTGCACGCTGCAGTTCCTAGCGCAAATGAACCTGGGAGCACATCCGAGCCGCCCAGGCCTTACTTTAACCTGACCTCAATCCTGAGGGCGGGACCTGGAGGCCTTGTCAGCGGAGCAAATGCGGGTCTGGGTGCGGCTGGTGTCGCGTCGAGGCCGTCAGCTGGCACCGCGCGATACAACCCTTATGGGCGGGTTAAGTAAGTTTCAAGTACGCGCTGTTATGAACAACCTTTTGCCATATTGATGCTTTGATATGGGTGGCTGCACGTGCAGTAAGAACTCCAAGGGGACAAATTAGGCGCTGGCTAACATCTACATCGCTCGCTTTGCCATGCAGCTTGTCCAAGCCTCCACGGCCGGTTACCGCTGGGTTGCCTTCAGCTCCACAACCATCCACCGCAGACATACCGGCGACTGGCTTTGGCAGCGAGGCTGGGCAGCAACCGCCACAAACGGGGCCCAAGCCCTCTATGGCAGTTGCAACAGCGCGCCTTCCGCCGCCCAATGCACGCACTGCACCAGCTCCCATGGGCATAGGACCGCGGCCTCCAACGGCCCCAGGTGCTCTCCGCCTTGCCCCAGGCCAGGTGGCTTTCTCATCAGGTCGAACCGGGACACCGTTACCAAAGTTCGGCCCGCTGGCTGCTGTGGGGCAAGGGACGCAGCACCAGCAGACTCCTTCCGGTTTCCGGCCTATTGCTGGCGCCATTGGCGGGAAGCGGCAACGTGACAGTCCAGCAGTCTCGCCGCTGATGGCGTCAGGGATTCGTAACCTCTCAGGTACACTGCTGGGAAGGATATATTGGGGGAAGCGGGAGGGGTGGGTTTAATTGCGCTTTGCTGCGCTGCAGAGTTCAAGCGCCGGCGCCAAGCACAATCTCTACAGCCACGGTCTGTGTTGGCTGGCTTCTCGGCGCGCACCCCTCGCGAAAATACACCTCTTCAGTCGGACAATGAGCGGACGCCTGGTGGTGGTAGCGGAGGTTCCGGGGCAACTGTGGTGACGCCGGGACCATCATCAGGAGGCGGTGTGGCGGGAGAACTCCCGGCGACTGAGACTGCGCGGAAGATCCTTGAAACGCTGGATAATTTTAAGCGGGTACGCGTAAAGACCAAGTGTAATATTCGTGTATACCAGCAGTAGGCATACATATGGCTTGGCATGCTTGTGTGAACTTTCATGGCTCTTTGCGTCATACGCTTGGCTAAATATTTCGCACTTCCATTTTGCTCCTTCTATGGCCCATGTCGCACTTGAATTTCGCTCGTTTTAAAAATACCCATGCAATTTCAGACTGGCGACGCCAACACATCCAACATTATGGCTGGGAAGCCTGTTGCACAGTCTGGGGCGCGCACTGGTCCGCCGACAGGTTCCCCGTTTCCCGGTCCTTTTATGCCTCCGCTGGACCGATTAGATCAGAATCATTACGGTGGCACGCCTACTCCCAGTATCACTACCGTCGGACCCGGCTTTGTTTGCGGTGCAACGCCATCATCATCGGGGAATGCGGGAAATGTGGGCCAAACTCCTGGACCTCGTATGGGTAGGTTGCTGGCGGTATTCTTGGGTTTCAGGTGTAGTCACGAGCCGTTTCTGGGTATCATGATATTTTGCTTGTCGCTCTCAACCCTATTCCTAGACAGTACAATGAGCTATCACCACAATGATATGGGAGGCGATTACCCAGCCTCCATAGTGGTGTTATGCGATAGCCAACCTGTTACAACTTCAACATCTTGTGGAAGTTTGTCAGTTAGTTCCGTGCAAGGTTCACCGTGATTGTAAACACCGACGGGCTTTCATTTACGATGGTGTCGTGATAGGACTTCCATACATCTTACGTATGAGAGATTACCGCAGGGAGCTGCTGGTGAAACCTTAGGTTGGGAGGAACAAGCACTGGAGACATGAGTTTTATGGCCCGAGAGGGTTGCTGGTGTCCTATCCTATCCACTCGCACCGGTCTTATTCGTCCTGGTGTTTCATGTCGTCGTACTGTACAGTCTTGGAGTTCAACACGCCTGTAGTCCCTCCGGCACATCAGTCGCTTCGGCAGCTGGATGGTACACCGGGTGGACGGGCAACAACGTCCGCGGAGCTTGGGATCAACACCTTACCTTTAAGTCCCATTGCGGTACCACACGTTGCTGCGACGACGGATCGTGTCGCGCACGCTGGATCAGCCTCAGCACCGGTTGTGGAGGCGCCCACTCCGAGCACAGCTGAGGCGCGCAACAGGATTGATGCCCCGGCGCCGGCGTCCACGACGGCAGGTGGCACACAGGCACCACCCGAGCCCACTAGTACATCATCTGTGGCGAACGCCGTTTTTAGGTCACCACGGGCTCCGCTGGACCAACAACTGCAGCGAGCAAAGGACGTTTGCGAAGCGCATGCGGCACTCGCGGCCAATAGCAGTGACTTGGAAGTAGTCGTGTTCAGAGCTGCAACTGTGGGAGCCGATGGAGTCGTCTCCATGGGAAAGTCCATTCCGGTTTCTCCAGTTACGAGCACTGTGGCAGAGGTGCGTGCGATGGACGGCCGGATTCTTGCCTCAAGCTTTGCATATCTTGTTTGCATTTGATAAAGTCTGGACCATGCTTGTGGACGCGAAGCGCTGACAGCGCGGCCGGTATCGTCGTTCTTGTTACGTAGGAAATTGCCAAGGCGGCAGCACTGCCCTTGCCGGATGACTCGGATGACGAGACCGTTGTCGATACAACAGCGGCATCTGCAGTAGCTGTGACAGCGGGTGTGGATGCGCGAACGGAGTGTCAGGCGACCAAAGCCTTTCAGTGTGGTGGCACAAGGCGTGTAGCCTTTGCGGACCAGCCGGAGTCAACGCCAGCCGAGAAGCGGAAGGATTCTGACGCGCAAGCTAAGGTCGGTCATCATATGCATTGACGTACCGTGGCATTTCCCGGAACATTATTTGGGTTTTCGTAGTTCACTCCGCTGCCTGAGCATCTGGAAATTGCGTGACGTGTCGTTGGCCCTGAACTTGCTGCTGCTATGGTGCAGGCTGCAACCCCATTGGCAACTCCAGGAGTAGGAGTCTTTTTCAGCTCGCATGCGGGCAGCACACCCTTCACACGGTTTTCTGGTGCGGACACGCCAGCGAATGGTGCTGGTGAGAAGATGCCAAACTCTGGCAACGAGGTAAGTTCGGGATGCGCTCCCCTGGCCCTTTGGTATTGCTGTCCTACCTTCTGCATGGAAGTTCCGTGGCAGCGTATACCCGTAGTGTTAAAATTCACAAACGGTTTCTGAAGTTGCCCCGGCCAGTGGTCAATAATGGCTTGCGAAGTACACCATGTCTGTGCTGGTCCCAAATGGTACAGGAAACGTCAGATGCCGGTCGCCCGTATATCTGTTCCTTTGGGCCATCTACTGCTGCACCCGTGGTGGCGCCGGCCGATGGGGCCAGACCCTCTACTACCCAACCGCTCGGATCAACGCCCACTCCAACTTCGTTTTCGTGGGGCGCTGCACCTAAGGAGGCAGCACCATCAGCAAGGGCTGACGCTACTGCTATTCTGATGGAAAAAGCGGAACCTGACAAGGAGCGGGTCAATCCGGAGAATGCATTGATAACCTCAGGCCTCGCCAAGCCTAACCCTGTCATGCCGGAGGTGGTCACTGTGCAGCCCACGTCGACTGGTATCGGCCAATTCGCTTTCGGAGCTCCAACGGCTGCCTCGCAAATGCCGAATATCGCATCCAAAGCCCCTTCGCCAGAGCCGGCCTTTGCATTGGCAGCTACGGTTGCGCCGGCTGTTGAGGCCATGGCTGCACCGTCAGGGACAGCACCCTCGGCGATACTGCCTACGTTTGGCGCTCCCAGCAGCTCAATGCCGGCTGTGTCCTCAGCACCGGCCTTTTCGGGCTCAGCGCCAGCGAACGTCGTTTCTACCTCAGCACCGCCGGGTTTCGCATTCAATGCTCTGGCTAGCGGTGCAGCTCCATCCAGCGCGGCAGCGTCGTTGTCATCGGCAGCGGCGGCAAGCTTTACATTCGGCGCCACACAGAGTTTGCCGCTTCCGCCTGCAAGTTTCGGGTCACCGATGCCTGTGTCGAACTCCTCTGCACCTATGTTTGGTGCAACGCAGTTATCGGCCGGGTCCCTCGGATTTGGTACCGGAAGCTTCGGTGCAGCATCAGGTCCTGCGGTTAGCTTTACGTTCGGAGCTGCACCCAATAGTGGTTCATCTAGTCTTCCTGCGTCTGTGAGTGGCGGAGGGTTCGGCACGCAGCAAAGCGCTCCTAGTCCTGCGTCGACATTCAACTTCGGTTCAGCATGTAAGTGCCTTAACTTTGCAGCCACCCATTAGATCTTTCTTAAGGTTTCTGTTTGACCCATATTGTTTGGTGGCTTAAGCCCAGCGTTGTCGTTGAGCCCTGCCGTACCAAGCCTCGATGTGCAGCCTTTTACAAGGCGTGCGTGCTGTAGACAGAAACCTGATTTTGTCCCTTCCCATATGCAGCTGCGCCTACATTTTCTGCGAACGCACCGGCACCATCATTCGGTGCGCCACCGGCGCCGCAACCTTCGTTTGGAACGGCGGCACCGTCCTTCGGTGCACCGGCACCAGCAAATCCCTTCGGTGCCGCAGCACCGTCTTTCGGAGCGCCTACATCACAACCTGCATTTGGAGCTGCGCCGGCAAACTCGACTCCTGCCTTCGGGGCGTCCGCTGCCCCTGCAGCTGTAGCACCCAACTTTGGCGGATTTGGTAGCAATAGCTGCAGTGCGCCGGCGGGCGGGATGTTTACTTTTGGTGGGTCGCCCTCGCCCCCTGCAGCCACGCCCGCATTCGGGCAGGCCGCGCCCACATTTGGCGTGCAGGCCCAGCCTACGCAGGCTCCAGCACCTGTTGTCGGCGGGTTTGGCGCTGCGCCGGCTTCCTTTGTTGCACCTAGCGGATATGGAGCGGTACCGCCACAGGGGTTTGGAGGAGTAGCGCCGTCGCCTGGAGGTGACGCTGGAGGCGGATTTTCTCTAGGCCTTGGGGATCCGAAAGACGGCAGGAAGCGTGTGAAAGCGCGCCGCCACGGGCATTAAGTACTTTGCAGGGTTATAGCAGTACTTCGGGGCGCGCAGGAAGGCTTGAGAGGCTTTGACATGCAGGAACTATTTCCATGTAGCGTAGTGCAATTTTAGTGTGTTAATGCGAGTAGAACCTCCCGGTTTGGATGTTGGGACCCAACCTAGACGATTTGACAACACTGCTATGTTCCATTTCTAAAAACTACTTTCAAAATGGTGTCGAACCTGGACTTCTGACATTACCTACCGCCTGAGCGAAGGACATAGGGCTGCACTGGTCGTAATGTCTTGGCTGCAATCATAGCAGGTTTATTGCTTGCCTGTGACACCCTAAATACAATGCAAACAGGTGGTCGGCGTGTGTGGGGAACAGTTGGCACTGAAGCTTAGCCATGGAGGTCTACAGCTTTCATAGATCCCGTGAAGATACTGAACTATGAGTGGGGACCCCAGGATGACTTACTCCCTGTCTGTTTGCCTGCGTTTATGCCTCCCTGCGGCGATGGAAGTTTTAAGTCACGGAACGGATCGGCAGGCGCTCATATTGAGAAATTGCTTCCATGCTCCTTAACACATCCGTCTGAAGCCTGGGGCGTTAGTAGAGCCAGACACAACGTCGCCAGGAGAGGGATGTTTCATGGGAATCCGGACAGCGGACATAACTGTCTTGCCATGCGCCAGTGGGACTCCTCACAAGCCGAGAGCCACGCCGCATTATGTATACACATGCCATACGACAACTGGCATGGGGACCAACTCCTAAGGTTGAGACCCCTTAATTTTCATAAGAGAGTTAAGGAATCAGAAAATGAGTAAGATGGCGACCAAGGAAAGCGGGAAAGCTCTAGCCGGTAACAATCCTCAAAGCTACTTAAACCCACTCTAAGCTCAGACACGACTAAAAAGTTTTTAGTACATACCCACATACGGGGTCCTTGCCAAAAAGAGACAGCTACAAGGCGAAGAAAAATCAGAAAGCCGCAACTTCTCAGAGTAGGCAGAAATAAAGGCAGGGAAGAAGAACGCGGAACCAAACGCAGCAAGAGGTGGGACGCACACGCACAGCGCAGGCACCCAGGAAGCCGCCAAAGCTCTGGTTCAAACCAAGTATTTGCAAAACTCTTGCTCAAGACGTCTGTAGATAATAAGTTACAAGTTCCGCACACACGTGCGGGGGTGTCCGTGAAAGCCGGGGGTGCCATGGACGGTCCAGGGATAACGGTTTAAAGTCATTGGAAGTGGCTTTTTGCAAGGTTGTCAACGTGGGTAGTTGAAGGGAAGGCCCTGCAAGATAGAGTTTAAGGCAAGACCCAAATTGATTGGGTAGTGATAGTTGTCTCGGCGTTGTCACTTCACTGAGTGTGATACTGCACGCGTAAGTGCGTGAGTGGACCTCTGAGGCGCACACAACAACACCTAAATGAAGCAAGTACTCACGTCAACTGCCTGCGCGAGAAGCGCTGCACGACACAACCGAGTCCAAGGTGGACCCGAAAAGAATCAAGCTGTTATGATGAAGAAGTATCTGTTACACAGCTCCATCCCTAGAATAAGCGAATGTGCGTATCATTGCTTGCTTCTTCGTACCAAGCCTTTGCAGCCTGCGATTTTATCCTTGCCAGCTTCAGTCCTTGCGCAACATTGTGATTCTTAGGCCTGCTAATTTACAGCTTCGTGATGCTCCCTTCACGTTTGGTTGTGGTGCGCCATCTGTCAACCGAGGTCCACCTGAATCTCCAGCATTAGATCAATACTATGGTTTGCCAAGCTTGTGAGAGGAAACTTCAAAAGGTTTGTGGTACATGTGTAGCCTGGCAAGTCACAAGTTAGTAACAACCTTTTTATGTTGCGTTCGTTTGTGTAGGTAGCTTGCCCTGAGAAGTGGAGAGACAGCAAGACCGACAAACAGGGTGAAAGTAGTGGGCGTAAGGTCAACGAGAACAAACTTTTGACAGGTGCAAAGAGGTAAGGCAAGCGGCGTGCCCTGACGATGTGACAAGCTATCAGTAACATGGTCAACTTTTCCATAGTTTAGTTTTCTGACTTCAGCCTGGGTTATGCACAGTGTACGCTTTGTAGAGGGGTCACATGCGGGAAATGTCACATGACGGTCTGGATAGCGGGATGACGTGCTATGGTTTCTCGGAGGTCTGTGCTGTGCAAGGTAACTGCTTTGAATCGGCAGGTGGGTTGGTATGTTGCCTACTTCATAGCTTGTAAGAGAGGGATGGGACTTGTGTTTGGTTGGGAAACCATTCGAATGTTCATCCCGGTTCCTGACTTCCGAAGTACCCTTACCCATAGGTACCAGCCGTACGGTCAGAAGAAGTGCAAAACATGCAAGCAGGTGAGCTGTTAGGACGATCGGCATGATGTAGGAACACTTGGCAGCTCCTTATCTGAAAACTCAGCAACCGTTTGCACGATCTTTCTTTATCCGTCGTCCTAAGACTCCCATCATGTCGGCGAGGTTTTGCTTCCGAGGTTGCCACCTTGCTACAGTGTCAGCGCATTGGAATTCTACACACCTTATTCTTCGCTCGAACGGCTAATTACGAAAATGCGGGACGCCATTGTCGCAGATCACCTCGGTCACGTGAAACGTTTACGTGGTCCAATGGGTCCATTTTACATACGCGCGCACGCCTTCCCTTATACAATGCACCCTTTCCCTTTCTCGGCAGAATCTCCACCAAGATGGGCTCTATTGCCAAAGCTGCGCCTATGTGAAGGGTAAGTTTGTACCGTGCTCTTGCCTGGCTGACCGATATGTGCATTATTTGCCGTTACGTCGCTGTCGCCATGCTCGCCCCGTCCAGGCCTCTGCTCAATGTGCGGCAAACAACTGCTTGATGTGTCCAAATACAAGCAAAGCACCTCATAACGAAGGTGGCGCTCAAATGCGTCTTGCACGGCGGGCAAACGTCTGATGAAGACGCCTCTGGATGTCCAGTCGACGAACCAACTCGCGGGAATTACAAGCTGGCGGCGTGTGAGAACTTCTGTGACAGCGGTCTGTGACAGCGGTCTAGTTGCCTGGCCTTTTGATGCGAAACCTCACAGGCAACAGGCTTAATGGGGGCCTTAACCAAATCTACGGGCACGTGCTGGACAAATTTTCCTCGGTCGACACATACATCTGTACTGTAAAAATCCCAACGAAGCTGCAAATGTTCCAATTAACCTCAACCCAGACACCGCATGCGTTCCAACGCACCGCACCACCTACTGAAATACACTCAGGCGGTTCTCGTCTCTGCCGCTGCAGCCATATATATACCGTCGCAAATGGCCTCCGCCGCCTCAGGGGGCCTCAGGCAGCCCATCCTTCATGTCCACGTCCTGCGATACAGCTCCCTGGGGTGGCATGACTCCCTCTGATTGACCGGGCACTTGCACTGCCACCTCTGGAGCCCCCGAATTCAACGGCCCTACACCCTGTGGCGCCGCCACACCCTGCAGTGCCTCCGCAGCGGGCAGTGTAGGTGACGACGACGCGAGATCACAGACAGGCGTCGCGGGCGGGCAACCATCTGGTTGGGGAGGAGTATACTCGAAACGGGGTCCGAAATTCAGCGTGACCATGGCACCCTCCGTCTGCTCCGGCATTGTATAGATGGACACCGCTGGGTAGTAGGTGCCTTCGTTGAAATTTCGGAAAGCCACGCCCTGGTACTGGCCGTTTACTGTGAATGCAATGACACTGCCGGGGAGTGGCTCTGGGTTCGGTTCAGGATCTTCAATGCGCATCCATCTGCCCTTGTACTTAGCATACTCGTTCTGCTGCGGCTCCAGCGTGCGTCCGCCTTTCGGCATGTATATGTACATGCCAACGACATCGCCCTCCCGGAACGGTTGCCCATAGGGCTCGCGTAAGCCGTTGCTGACCTTGCTGCCGTCCACGTCGCGATAACTGAAGCCAAAGGTATCGTAGCCAACTGGCGCCTGTAGCTCAGCCTTGCGCGTGCACCAGCCGAGGCGGCAGTGCCCGCTGACACCCATCCGTGTGATTCGCACCTCGCAATACAGCGCGCCCTCGTGCGTGCCGTGGCTGCTTCGTGCGGTGCGAAAACCCTTGTAGCCTGTCACGCTGAGCCGGTCATCGCTAAGCTGGAGCTGTGCGGCCTTGTGCACCTTAGATATAAGTACTCTATGTGGGTCATCCTGGCCATCCTTTGGCGCCCCCTCATATCGGAGGCGCACCAAGCTAATCTTCTCCTTCACTTCGACCTCCTCTGCTTGAGCCATGGGCCGGGCCATCCCGGGCCGCCGCCTGGTGCCCTTGGCATCGGCCTGTGACTGCTTTTTCGAGCGGCCTGCCTGGCCGGCTGCGCTTGGGTCCACCGATCTCGCCCTGTCGCTCATGGTGCCCGCCGAAACTGCTCAGGCGTTTCGCAACAAGCCTGGCCGAGCAGCATTAAGCTGTCGCCTTCTGGTAGAGATGGAGGATGTATGGAATGGCCCTGACGGTAACGCACAGGGTGCCGAAAAGGACAAGGCTTTGCCGCAGCTCGCGCTGGGCCTTCTTGCGATCAGGGCGGCGAGGTGGTCCGAACATGTTGTACCCTAGCGTTACAGTTGCTGAATGTCCTGCGGATCTGGGCTCTCAGGACTCGGGATGCCGGCATGGAAATGCTTTGGCGCCGTCGTACGGCTACATTTGCCCGAAGTAACTTTTGTTGCAAGCATTGCCAGCCTTCTCTCTAAAATTATCTTCCTGGACAAACCGTCGTAAGGACTTTATTAGGCACCGTCAGCACAAATAGTGGGAAACCAGCTATCTTTGTCAGAGGATAGAAAGCTATTGTACATAGGCACCGTAGATAGCAGATACTGAGCACAAATGGACGTTGATATGGAGCAGGCGGAGCTTGCAGCTGCGGGGTCGGCTAAAGAAACGACGCCGGCGCCAGAGGCCGCCCCTGCAGGTAAGTGGAGCGCAAAGAGGGAGGACATGCCTATTATACTTGTGTTGTCCAACATTTCACTCCGGACCGCAGCAGCGCCCCCAAACCCGGACCTCGAAGCATACAATCAACGCTGGCAGACCGTCCAGGCAGATCCGCAAGACTTCACTTCCTGGACTTCCTTATTGACTACCGCAGATCGTTTGGTGAGGCATGCGGGTGTGGTGCAGCTCGTGTGTCGAGGCTCTAGTATGCTGCGTGGGTGGGGTGATGGACTGGAACCTGACCCAACAGGAACAGCCACGTGGTCATTGTACTTCCATCGCAGGACGACATCGAAAAAGTCCGTTCTGCCTACGATGCGTTTTTCGCGGAGTATCCACTCTGTTACGGTTACTGGAAGAAGTACGCAGATGCGGAGGTGCGACACCAGAATTCCGACATGGCAGCACACGTGTACGAACGTGGTGTTGCAGCGACCCCCTACAGCTCTGAATTGTGGGCACACTACGCCACCTTTAAAAAAGGTCTTCCTGATGCGACAGCGGATGATGTCCGAAGGTGCGCATGAGGGCATGGGCAAGCCGGAACGGTGGGATGCGGCGAGTGGGGGCATGCGGCGGTTCACAGCAAAGCGCATGGAGTTTTCTAAATTTTACTTTCATAGCAGTTGGCGGGGTTGAGCTTTCCCACCTGGATTTCGACTGGACAGCAGAGGGCTAGGGTTAGCCCTACGACCACGCGTGACACTGCCTGCCAGCCTCCACTCCACGTTACACTGCATCTGTCTTCTAAGCCACGGTTGCGGATGGTGCGCACACGTCTGCAGCAATCCCGGCAGAGATCCCTCCTCCTGGGGGGAACCCTCTTACCGTAATGGCCCTGCCCGATCCGGAACACAGCGCCCTCACCTACCTCATGAACCTGCTTCACCCTGTCCCATCTATCTGCGTGCGACCAGCGTCTTCGAGCGCGGTTTAGCATATGTGGGCACTGACTACAACAGCCAGACGCTGTGGGATAAGTACTTTGCGTTCGAGCAGGAGCGCGGCAGCACGATGCACATTGCATCGCTGTACAGCCGCGTATTGGCTTGTCCAGTGCGGGATCTGGACCGGTACTACACCAGGTAAGGGCTAAAACCCTAAGTTACCAGCGGCATGGCTGCCTCTTTGCGTGTGTGTAGATAACATTAGCGGGGCTGTGGCAAGCCTGGCTTGGAGTAAAGGGAGGTCCCTAGCGCCACGAAGTGGCCTGTTCCCACTTGTTTCGTTGACTGCTATTCTGTGGTTGTCGTCGTGGAGCACATGGCTGATGCAGTACGCTTTGGCTGAAAACGTGCATTTGCAAACCGGCTTCCAGAGCCGGTGCATGAAGCCGTCGCGAAAACCTGGGAGGCGTCGCGCCCCTGCACGCGCACGGCTTGGACGAATGTCAACAACCACGTGATTCTTAATATCTTGTACCGCTCCAAATCTTACTCGAATCGAAACTCCTGCATTATCCACTTTATTTGTCCTGCCCGCATCATGCCGACCAGCTTCAAGAACTACATTCATCCATTGGCAGCGGCCCAGATCGTGCAGCCCAATGATTACGACTCCATCCGGTTGCGCCTGGAGTCGGAGCGCGCGGCCGAGCAGGCTAAGGCAGCAGAGGCCGCCAAAGCAGTGGCGGAGGCTAAGGCAGCCGAAGCAGCCAAAGCAGCGGCGGACGCCAAGATCAAAGCCGACGCGGAGGCTGCTGCTGCGGCAGAGGCAAAGGCAGAGGCGGCTGGAGAAGCAGTAATGGAGGAAATAAAGACAGAGGACGCGCCCGTCGACATTAAGGCTGAGGGAAAGTCTGGAAGCGAGGAGGGCAAGGCTACGGAGACCACCGCCGATGTTGCCATGGAGTCTGCTGCCTCTGGGGTTATCAAGGTCAAGGAGGAGGATGAAGTGCCTGCGGCGAACGGCGACGTGGACCAGCCAATGGAGGAAGCGAAGCAGGAGGCGGCGGCGGCAGCTGTCCCTGACGCAGCTGCGGAAGCAGATACTACAGCTCCTGCGTCAGCAGCATCCGAAGGGCAGGAGCAGGGGGCGGATGGCGTTATCACCGAAGCTGAGGACAAAGATGCCGGCGAGGCAGCGGCAGTGCCGGAGACCGCCCCTGCGGCCCCTCCTGCCGTGGCAGCCTCAGAACCCGCTGAGCCGCCGAAGCCTGAGCCGATCGTAGTCACAGACGAGGAGATCAAGCAGGTTTGGGTACGGAAGCAAGACGGGTTGTATGAGCAGACGAAGCAGGAGCTGCTGCGCCGCAAGCCCTTCGAGGATGCTGCGCGGCGGCCGTACTTCCACATCAAGCCGCTTGATGGCGTGCAGCTTTTCAACTGGATTCGCTACCTAGACTACGTCGAGGGCCGCAGTGACTATACGGCTACCGTTACCCTGTACGAGCGCTGTCTTGTGGCTTGTGCAAACTATCCAGGTGGGAAGCAATGCCGGGTAGTTTCGGAAAAATGAAGATTTTTCAGGAAGGAGGATGTAGATGGGGAGGTAGGCAGTAAGGTAGTAGGCCTTGGAAGCTGCGACCTGCTGTGTGCAGGTTAGCGTAGTGTGTTCCGCCTGAATCTATGCGGGTGCTGATGGAAACGCGGCTTCGGCCATGGAGGGCCCGCGCCGGTCCTTTGCTCGCGCAGCGTTTGCGTGCGGCCGCGGCCTCGCAGTGGGCCTCTCGTGTTGTGCAGGTTTGCAGGCTTCACTTGCCGTGCAGCTGAGCCAGAGCGCACGGCTTCATACCGGTCGTCGCCAGCGCACGAGAGCGGCGCCGCACAGTCACGGAAGCGGCCTCATCCTGACAGTCACCTGCGACCCTTCATAGTGCAGGCCAGCTGCCGCATAGGGCTATGGCGCGCTCAACGCGTAATCCCTGTCACATGGCCGAGGATGTTTGGCTGGGTTGGTTTACTTTGCTGCAACTGCTGCCGTTGCCATCTCGGTCCGGATCCTCGGCCGGGCCTGATTAGCGCTGATTGGCGGCAGAGCTCGCTGTCTTGTGTTGGCCTGCAGGCTGACCTCCTGGCGGGTCCCTCGAGGGGTCCCCCGGCGAACCAAAGTGCGCGCGACAACAAAGCCAGCCAGGCCCCATACATGCGGTATGCACGCAGATTGCTGCTGCTGATGCTGCACCGCTGCTCCTGCCATTGCTATTGTCGCTGCTGCATCTTGCATCCTTACCTTTTGCACCCCAAGTTACGTCAGTTACGGTCCCCTGCGCATGGTCCCCCATGATGTCCCGACGTCCCCTGGGGTCTTGTAATGTCAGCTTGTTTGTTGACCTCGGGGCGGCAGCCTTCAGCAGCAACAGCAGACACAGCGGAAGCCGGTGTTCTTGTAACATGCACCACGTACAGCCATTATGAATGAAAGCTTGCGGCTGCCGCGCGCACTTACTCCTTCCGGTATGTGCCCTGCCATGGCCCCGGGTGCGCACCAGAGGTGAGTCCCGGGCATCGCACCTTCGGGGCGCTTCTCCTGCTCTATGCTGCTCTTTCCGCCCCACTTGGGCAAGTGCCTGAGTCGCGTAAGCTTAATCGCTGCCTGGGCCCCCCTCCCTGCCCCCATGCCCTCCCTGCCCCCATGCCATCGCTACCGTGTGGCGTCGGCGGCGTCTACCTCCGCGACCTCATCACACTTCCACATGCGCACAGAGTTCTGGCAACGCTACGTGCGCTACCTGGAGCGGACTGATCCACAGGCAGCCAAGCCGGCGCTTGAGCGTGCAGTGATGGGCTTTTGCAAACGGCGGCCGGAGATTCATCTCTTTGCAGCGCATTTCGACGAGCGGCATGGCGACGTGGAGGGTGCTCGCGCACGCTACAAGCAACTGTTGAACAGCGTGGCGCCTCGCCTCCTTGAGGCGGTTACAGCAGCCGCCAATTTTGAGCGACGGCAGGTGGGTGGTTGCTGCTTTACACCGATGGCTACCTAAGGTGTTTGCTGTTTCGCCTGGGTGGCTGTCTACCTTGGGACTTGTACGGAAGAAGGGCAGGCCTTCGCGGGTGCCACTAGCCATCAAGGGAAAGATCGCGTGCAGATGTTATCCTCGTTGTCCTTGTGGGGCATCAGACGGCATCAGGTTGGCCTCTATTAGCGGGGCAGGTGAACAGGGGGCAGCCCACACCTTCCAACCCTGGTTTGGTAAGCATGCTGAGGTGAAGGCTTCCAAACTGTGCTTCCATGCGTCCTAACCGCAGCTTCTGATGTCATAAGTAACCGCATCAACTTCTCGTCCTCACGTGCGTATCCACGTGAATGCCTTGTGTGCCTTGTTTGCGGCTTCGTTGACCCCAGGGCAACCTAGAGGCTGCGTGCCACTACCTGTCGGAACTGATGAACGAGGAGAAGGCAAAGGAAAGCTCGCGCATCTACCCCTTCCTAGCAATCCATTACGCGCATTTCCTACGCCGCAACACGGGAGACCTGGCGGCGGCGCGCAAGGTGTGACGGGGAGTTGGTGGTGGACTAGGCCCGATCAAATGCACGGGAACTGCCAGAGTGTCTCGGTCGTTGCCGCGGGACTCTTGCTGCTGCTGCTGCTGCTGCTTTATGCCTTGTTGCTAGGGCTCGTTGTCCGAGCAGGGCCTGCCACTGCTCCGGAGGCCACAAGTAACGCTCGATAGAGGAGGTTTCTTCCTAATAAAGGCCTGAGATATTCCGTAGTACCTGCCAATCCCGGTGGTCACAGAACTGTTACGCTTGTATCCGGTTTAATTCACAGTTGCTGGTAGTTTCTTGGGCACGTTGCCACGCCTCCTGCGTGGACGCTGCAGCAACAACCAGAAATCGCTCTTATCACCTGTGATCTCCGAAACAGAGACCTGCCCTTGCACCTCGGTGCTTTCCGATGTGTCACCAGGTTCTGGACGACGCGTTGCAGCAATGCCCAGGCGTCCGCAGCTTGTGGGAGGCAGCTATACACTTTGAAGAGTTAGTTGGCGGGGCAGAGGCTGTGTCACGAGCGCTGGACTTGTACAACAGGTGTACAGGCTCGCCACCGGAGGGCGCGGTGGCTGCAACGGCAGCAGGGCGGTGCTTGCCCGAGCGCGACCGGGAAGAGCTATCAGCACGGTCAGTAGACTTCGCGGACATGTACGGCACGATTGACCAGGTCAAGGTGGTCTCGGCGCGCCACGCGCAGCGCTTTATGTTGCCAACGACGGTGACGGCGGAAGCGCGTGCCGCCGCCAGTGCCAAGCGAGTAGCGGAGGCGTCAGCTGGGGCCCCGGCGGCAAAGACGGCTCGTCCTGAAGGCGCCACCACAGCCTCTGGGTCCGCTGCGGTGGCAGTGCCTCCGCCCCCGCCCATGATGGCACCTGCCGCCGCGGCAGGGTATTACCCACCTGGCCCTCCTGCTGCTGCAGCAGCAGCAGCAGCGGCGGCATATTCATCATACTACGGGTACGGGCAGTACCAGGCTGCGCCACAGTATCAGGGATACGGGGCATATCCTGGGTACGGTTACTGAGCAGGAAATGCGTTAAGCAGTTGAAAACGCAGCAGGGGGGTACTGACTTGGACGGTGGACGGTGAACAGAATGTCAAAAGGTGCTGGCTACTGCATATCGTTGTCACCGCAATTTGCGTATGAATTATGTACATGGTGCATTGTGGACCTTATGATTGAGTACGGTGGAGCGTACGGCATGGCGATGGCTTTGTTTTTCCCTGCTGCGCTTGTGGAGCAGTATGTCGCAGGCGGTCTCCTCTGGGGGCAAGCAGGTCATGAGCGAAGCGGCGTTTCGCGGTTTAAGGTGGAACATAGCGCCTAGGTTCTTGGCTTCAGCCAAGTGGATGGTTGGGGTGGGGGCGCGGCATGGTGTGCGATGAACCAGCCGCAGGCGGCTATCCAGCATCTGGGTCGCTCGTGATGTGAGGCGGGAGGCGAAGGTCCTAAGGCGATGTGTGCTGCGGGAAGGCGATTGTGCTGAGCAGTTTTAATGTGTTCAGTGTCTGTGGCGATGTTTTGTTCTGTTCTGTACCGTATGTACCTCTGTCGTCGTCGTCAGCAGCACACGGCTATGAATACGTGTTATTCATGCTCTTATGCATCCGTAGAGGTTTAGAGGAAGGTCAACTTGGCACGCAACGGCTGTACCTTGGCTCAGGAACGGTACCTAGTTGCTGTGTTCTTAAACACATGGCAGATAGCCTCATGGTGTCAAGAGAGTTTTCAAAGATCCCGGCACTGCACGCGATTCTACTACTATAGAACCATCGGTAGCTGTGCTGCCGCCAGCTGCGAAGAGACAAACACCTCCAGGAAGACACACGCAAACCAGCGTGGCTATCTTGCCTTTTGGGGAAACGCCACACCTGCTATTTCCCCTATGGGTACTTGGCCTAAATCAACGGGTCGGCGCAATTTGGTCGGTCGGGGATTTAGGGGATGGGGAAGTCGACAAAACAGCAAACTCACATGACATTTATGCTATGCCTCTCAAAGTGCTTGTTCGGCAAGTTTCGCTTCGTTTCCGCCATCTATCGGCTAGATATGCCGTAGCACGATTTCAAGTCGGGGCCAGGTGCCATATCAGATATGATGGCTGTATTTTTATTATCATGTTATTGTAACGTGAATTAGCTGGTAGGTGATTTTGCACATTTACATCGTGTTTCATCACTGATACAGTGAAGGACCGCTACAGTAGCGATCCTTCGCGCCAGCGCGTTATTCGCCAATCCAATAATGTTCAAAAAAAGCCTTGAAGCATGAGGGTTGAGAATGTCCGCAGCAACAGCAAACAGTTTCAAGGCCACCCAGCCAGGATATGATATTTGAAAGGTTGGAGATACGGAAGGCGTGGGTGGGTCGCGACTGGGAGAGATGCGAACAGTGGGATCAAGTTTCCCTTGGGAGATTCGTTTTCGATCGATCACCGCACGAAAAATTGACCCCTTACCGCATCCCTCTTATCCATACACCATCAGCTCGCGCTCGCAACCGGTCATCTACTGCGTCTGCATCGACCCCGCCATCAGCATGAGCTGCAGCATCTCCTTGTCCGTCATGACCGACCCCGGGGCCAGTAACCGAATCACTCGCCAGCCGGGCCTGCGGCGTTACAGAGTCGCGGAATCGGGTTCAGTGGTTCAGTCCACGTGGATACACGGTCAACGCGACATACGATATCGGCAGTGCATGTAGCATGCATGGGGGACATTTCATCACGGTCCAGATCCGTTTCATGTCACCAGGATGCGCGTATGGACGGCATCTAGCAGTCCTCGGCATCTTGCACAGCCAGGGTTTGTTGGGTTCAGGGCCACACAGCATACTCAACCACCCTACCCAAGTCCAGTCAATCACCGCGGACCTTCAGGACGGCAGGAGTGCTTAGTTCCCCGACTCTCACAACGTTCTCTGTGCATCACATGATCGAGGGTGCGGTAAAACCCGGGAACTGCAGATTTGCCCAGGCAAGCTTGGGACTCCAGGACTCTGAACTGCTGTCTGTCAAACACGCTTGGCAAATATTCCCACATTCATGTAAAAGGAAGAAGAGAGATAAGCAACGAGACGGAATGAAGACATCACAATTTTCTTCAACCGGTCACCTGCGCAGACACCCTGCCACCCATCAGTGCGTTTGACTCCAGCAGTATCTACTTTGGTCTCCTTCGGCAGTTGGTTCGGTCTGCATTTTGCATCATCGTATGATCTCTTCCCCCCAAGGCACGCACCTCTGTGTGGCCAGCAGGTACTGCGCATTCCCCGGGTCAGCCACCACAGAGACGGCCCCCAGCGCCAGGCTCTGGGCCAGACGACCCCGCAGCAGCAGTGGCAGCACCTCAAGCTCCACGGGCAGCAGGGGCACCAGCCGCTGGTAGCCGCACTGCCCGGGACGCAACCAGCAAGAGGGGGCCACAGCACAGCAGGGAAAACCGAGCTCTCAGTACCGACGCGATGCCGAGAGAGAGGAGGCGCAATTGCGGGAGGGCTGGAGGAAGGAGCAATGCGGGGGGGAGGTGCGGGGCGGAGGTGCGGGGCGGAGGAACTGTTTGTGCTCCATTGTGGACGTTGGTGGATGGGCATGGCGCCCAAGGGAACTTGAATAGCGCACCACGACAGCGCACCTCACCTTCTTGCTCAAGCGACCTGACGACTCCTAGCACCAGTTGGATTAGGGAAGGCTGGATAAATATACCCCATCATACATCCCTCCTGGAACGCACCGCCAGCACGCGGTATCCTCCCATTATCCCGACTTGCCCGAACATCCGAGGGCCCGTGCCCCCCTCCCTTCATCCGCCTCAACCTCCAGTTCCCGTCCCTTTACACATCACACACCAACACCAGCCCGGCGACTCGCAGCAACCGCCGCAGCGTGCATCCACCGGGTTCCTCCCTATCCCCCCCGGGACCCGCAGCCGCTTGCGGGTCCCAGGTCGCCACCGTGGCCGCAGCTCCAGGGCCTGCATCCTCCAAAGTGGAGGCCGTGTGTGGCGTGCCAGCTGGCGCCGGCGGTCCCATGGGTCGCTTCAGGCCTAACAGCACGGCATACAGCATCGCAATCGCCACCTCACACACCTGCGTGGTGCACACCGGTGCGTACGGCACGAAAGGAAAAAATTACGACATCAAAATTAAACAACAGGGATAAAGCGTAATGCTTCATTAGGCACGGGCAGAGTATCGGCGTAGTTTACCATTAATGCACGCTGTCATGTGCCGCAACCGTACCAGAAGCATCAGGATCATGGAGGGAACCTGGACCAGCAACCCAGATCCGCCTAACGCCCAAGTGCTCTTACCCGGGGCATGATCGCCATATCGCCAAAGTCGATGATGCCAATAACCTCCCGGCCATCTTCGCTGACCTGTACAACGGGACAAAAACAACAGTCGAAAAAACAACGATTTAATCTAAACATCGTTTCTCTCATACTTTAATAGATCCTTGGAGCAGGTTTAAAAGTGATATTAGCCCGCGGGAGGCACTGGCTGCTGTGCATTTGCGCAATGGGATCAGTCAAACAGATGCAGGGGAAGCTCAAGACAGGTAACAGGCAAAACTGTCAACTGCCAAACCACTATTTACCTTAATCGTGGGTAGGCAACCAATGCGGCAGCTCTAGCCAAAAGTCCGAGGCCTTCCACAGCAGGCCTCATCCCATCCAAGCACGGCTCCGAAGCTGAGCTCTGGCCAACTAACCAACAACCAGCATGGCAACCAACCACGCGGGTCTTGACCCATGGACCTACCACGCAGTTGTCGTCGTTGGCGTCCGCGTGGCACACCTGGCGAGGAAGGACCCGTGGGTCGCTAAGCCTGGTGCTGGCCGCCAGCAGCTCATCCGCCACCCGCAGTAGCAGGGATCTGGGAAGGGCTCGGGGCGGGGCCGGGGTGAGTCCCGTGTGCGGCGGGAAAGGGGAGGTGAGGTGAGGGAAGGAGGTGAGGGGAGGTGAGGGGAGGGAAGGAGGTGAGGGGAGGGGAGGGGAGGGAAGGAAAGACGAACCACACACGATTGAAGCTGCTGCCAGGGCAAGAGAGTATCAAACGTAGAACTGACCGAAAGGCGTCCGAAAGGGGAGGGAAGGAGGGGAGGGCGGTCAAGTAGAAAGGGACCTAAGTGCGTAGCGACTCCCTAGGGACTGAGAACCTGAGGTCCACGCACGTGCCGATAAGCGGAGTTCCGGTCCTCGGAGTGGCCAACAGCGCCAGGCAGCCCCAGTGAACCTCCTTTCCCCACATCCGCACAGACGCGCACGCATGTACCATGTACCCGTCCCTCCCACGTTTCGTGATACCCACACCCATATGCTAGGCCGTCCACGCGTGCACGCACACCGCTCCATACAAGCAACACGTACTGACCACCCTTCACTCCGAAGCTGCACCGGAATACAGCCCTCACCCTTTCCCCTCTTCTTTTCTCCCCCTAACCCCCTAACCCCCTGCTGTTGCTGCTGCATCCGCATCTCTCTTCCCACCTCTGCTCCTGGTCGAATGCCTGTATACCCGGCACGAGCCTCCGCAGCACTGCCCCGCCGTTCTCTGGGTGCCAGTCGTGGCTACAGCGCTGCTGCAGGGCGGGGGGCTGCCATCCCGCCAGGCCGCAAGTCACCCGGCCCATCAGGCGCCCCAGGGACAGCAGCAGCGCCGGGGTCTGTGGGCCAGTATGGGCGTCTTGTGTGTGTCTGTCTGCGTGTGTGTGTGTGTGTGTGTGTGTGTGTTTCTATTATCTGCGCAGCGATTTGCGCGTCTGTGTGTCTGCCTGTGTGTCTCTGTCTGTGCCTGTGTTCGTATGAGGGGTATCGCACCCATTGCCGCCACTGCAAACACTGTATTAGTCCATTCAGCACCACCACAGATGCGCCTAATCAGGAGCACACAGCGTCAAAACTCGCTCAAGTTTGTGATAGAGGTGTTTGTCCTTGGCGACTAACTGACGTCCGACCCTCCCGTCGTCGTGATCGCCATCGTCCGTCCTGACTGCCTAAGCTGCCCCTTCTCCCAGCCCCCCCTTCCCCACCCGGAAGCAGCCCGTCCAGTGTTTTTTTTCATTTTTGCCTGTCAATTTTCCAGTCCGAACGGAGGAATAGGTTTTTAGTCGCGGGAATAAAAGTATCCCGAATCTGTAAGGCGCTGGGGGGGGCTACGCCCCCCCCAGACCCCCCCCCATGAGTTATGGGGGCTGCATGTCCACAACCCTTCCCCAGGCACCCACCAGGTACGGCACACTGGACAGCATCTTGCCCGGTACGTACGACAAGCAGCGCACGACGTGCCAGTGGCATCGTCCGCCGCAGCTCCTGCCGGAGTCCTGTTGCATATCAACCGACCCATGGGTCATATCCGACTGGCAAGGAGGGCGGATGGAGGCAGCAGGTCCAGCAGCGAGCGGCCCCGAGGCCGTGCCCAGTCCCGCCACCTCACCTGCCTCCCCCGCACGGCCCTCTGTGGGGTCCTCCGGCTCCGGGAGGGGGTGGCAGGTGCACGGCAGGTAGGCCCAGCAACACAGAACTGACTCTGCGATGCGGGCGTGGATTGGGCGGCGAAGGCATTACCCCGGGTGGGTGAGAGGAATAGGCCCGGGAAATACACGCCTGGGGGGAACACGCCAAGAGGACACTCAAGGGGGAGAACAGGTGGTGCGGTCTAGAGCACGGAGGGGCGTTCTTGCTCCATGCAGCCTCCATGCAGGCGGCTGTGGTTGCCGGTGATCGGACCGACGAATGATCGTTTGACGCAGATCTCCCCGCAGAGGCAGGTCCGCAGCACACAGGACCGCTCGGACCGCCCTCCGTCACCGGTCCCCCCCCAGTCGGGACACCCCGGGTAGGGGGTAGAGTCAACCACCAACTGTCGGCCGCCACCACGCGAGCGGGCCTCTCACCTGCACAGAAGGGCTCCCCTTGCTCCGAAACCGGCAGCACTCGGTACGGCACCTCATCCCTTGAGCTGCTGCTGTTCCAGCTGTTGTTGTTGCTGCAGCTACTGCCTCCTACTTCAGCTACTGCCGCTCCCTCACCTCCCGGGGCCGGAGGTTGGCGATGTTGACGACCGGCGGGGGTTCGTAAGGGCGTGTTGGTGAGCACACCTGCTGCTAGCACTCGCAACATCGCCTCATCCATGGCCTGAGGAAAGAGCGGGAAAGTTCCACAGCACGGGCCCCCAGTCAGAAGAAGAAGAACTACTCTACGGAATGGATACCCCATGGCTCGGCTCTCCCTCGACCACCCCGGGGGATCCGAGCCCCACCAAGGGGCTCCAAGAGGTATCTAGATCTGCCTGGGATGTCCATACTACATATATCCTGCTGCGTCGGCGACCTTGTGGAGAAGGTCTTGCGGGTCTTGCGGGTCTTGCGGGTCTTGCGGGTCTTGTTGGGAGCTCCGTGGTTGGCTCCGACATGAACCGAACCGAACCGGGGCCGGGGCTGGTGCTGTAGAGGTCTACAGGGCCTGCGAGGTGGGAGGGTGGGATGGGAGGAACCCACCTGCAGCTGGGAAGTCCTGTCGTTGTCCTGCGTGTTATGGACCTTGAGCACCACAGACACCTCCTCCTTTGCCTCCTTGTCCTCCCCCTCTTCCGCCTCCTCCTCCTCTCCCCCCGACACCATAATGCTCGCCCCCTGGTCGCTCCGATGAACGCCGGAAGCCTCCTGAGCCCGCTGCTGCTGCGTCGGCTGTGGCGGCGGAGGCTGTAGCTGTTTGGAAAGCTGTGCGGACCGTTCCTGCAGCGACCGTAGCGCTTCTTGTTGAGATTCGTCGCGGGTAAGGCCCCCGTGACCTCGGCTGTAGCTGGGCAGCTGGGGGGCCAATTGCATCCCGGATGTCCGTATGTGGAAGTTACGGTCGTTGTAGCTGGGAAGCTCCGTACACACAGCGTCGAGGACGGTGGTGCCAGACATGATGGCGGTACCGCCGCCGATGGTGACGGCTGGTGATGAGGCGTCGCCGCCGCCGCCGCCGCCGCCGCCGCTGCCGTCATCGCCGACACGGTGTGTGCCGAACGTGCTGCTGCTGCACTGGACCGTGGCCCTGACAGGACCTGTACGGATGCCGTACAGCTCCCGGGCGAGGAACAGCGCCTGTCCAGGTGTCAGCATGGGCCGATGGGTCCCCTTGGACCCCCTGGAGCTCTCTAGGCCGCCAGGGTGTGTCGCTGTGGCCGTAGCTGGGGTATGCGGGGTTACGGCCGGTGGTGCGGCGTGGGGCTCCCTAGCGGAATCCATGTTTAAGGTAATATGGCACAAGTGTGGTCCTTTGGGCCCCAGTGAACGTTGAAACGTTGAATTGCAATGACAGCGAAGATAGTGGAGAGACTGTTATTTAGGTTGCCTACGGATTCTTGGATATGGCGGAGTATATATACTTTAAATTTTATAATTATATAAATTATTAGCAGAAATTACCGGCAGATAGGACAGACTTTGATGAAATCCTGGAGCTATCTGAGTCGCAAAAGCCTCCCCCTCCGCCACGAGAGGGTTCGATAGATTTCAATACTATCGCTAGTTATTAGTTTGTGATATCGTATTTAATAAGCACAGGGTCACAGTATTTTTAGGCCGGTACGGCAGCTTTGCGTGGATCTGGATCCTCTGTGTTACTGCCTGTTAAAACGGAAGTTAAGGTTTTTCCTATATACAGCCCATCTTTGCGCACTGAGGGGAGCAGCTTCAAGCTGCAGGCAAGGTTATGAACGGACCAAACTTAACGGTGGAAATGCCACCTGGCTCGTGCCCTGACTTCCTGTCTCATGACTCGCGAGGGCGGCCCTCTGCCAGCCCCAGCTTTGAGGCCCCTCGCAGGTCAGATGTCACAGCGCCTGGCTGTTCGCCGCAGGATAGAACCCTGAAGAAAGAACTCATGCTCACGAACGCTTAGGAGGAACCTAGCGCTACTACCTACGCTGTTCGGAGTCCGCACATCACTGCACACGGATGCCATCCTACAGTACCAAAACAGCAAAAATCTTAGCCAAATCGTGGGGGCAAAGAGCGTCTCCGGCAACCGAGAGGTACCCAAGGACCTGAAGACGCGTGTGCGTTAGCCACCATGGCATAAGCAAATGAAAGTGACCCACGCCTTCGCTTCAGTTGGCGCTTGACGGAGGTAAAACGCCTAACCAAGCAACCTTCGGTTGTGCAAACAGTGGTGCTCAGGGATGCATGCACATACCGAGCACGTACCTACCTGCCGAGCAAGTGAAGTCCAGCTCTGCACGGACAGCCCTCCGCAACCTCAACGCGATTATGGCGCCTGAGGGGAAAGGGGAGATCAGTTGCAGGAAGAAGGGAGACGTGAGACAGGGCAAACAGAGCTCCTGATAATGTAGGCAGAATGCCCAACTAGAGGAAGGATTTGTATGTTAGTGCCAATGTACGACAGGTTGCTGGTAGTGGCACAGTGGCGACGGGACGGAGAGAGGACGGCGGTGCGGAATGGAAGGACGGCGGTATGGATACTTACTTGCACTTCATTGCCCATGCGGGAGCTTTCTGGGTAGAATTTTCTCTACTGCCGTACATGCACGCTTTGCTGGTCGTACATGATGATCGTACATGTGAGACAACCGAACCAGAGATTTGTGTGTGAAACAAATCGTTGTGCTTGTAAACACCATTGTCATTGAAGCTGGCCAATACCCATCTCAATACCTCTTCTCCCTGGCCCCTGCCGTTCCTTGGCTTTCTCTCGCAATGTCCTGGTCCAGAGGTCATGGTAACAGCAGCAACGGATGTCGGCTGTTCGAAATAAATGTGGTCATCCACCTACCCACATAATAATAGCCATGTGCTAACATGTACCTGCCGTGGTTGCTGCCATGGAAGTTGGTTCCCTCCCTTCCTCGGCCCCCCTTCTTTCTCTTGCCCTGCCCAGGGCCCCAGCTGCCTTTGACCTGATGCGGGGAGCTGATGACATCATCACATGGACATAATAACCTAGGCTATGGCGACTGCAGCCCATCCTGACCAAGTTCACCATAAGGCCTGCGGCTTTTCGCACATGCACCGTTCCTTCCCACTGGTAGCTGCATTACCCTTCTCCACAAGCTCCCTCGCTAGAGCTCCTGATACAGTCAGGAGACGTCAGGCTGACACGCCTGCATCGCAACTCCTCTGCCGCCTCCTGTCGTTCGAACGCTGTGTATGTATGTATGTTGTTACAGGGTGGTTAACTTCGCCAGCGGCCCCCCTTCCCGAGGCAGTCCCTGCTCTCCCCTGCGAGAGGGGCACCCTAATCCATTCACCCCATCCGACTTCAGAATGTATTCGTTGGGTTCAGCAACTCACCACCAGCATCCAACCAAATGTATGTATGTATGTACGCCGCCCTGGAGCTGTGTGGAGCTCTTAACTGGTAGCTGATCCGCGTCACTGAACAACCTGACTGTACCCGGGGTTGCGACCGTTAACCAGCTTGCATGGTGTACAGCTATTGGGACGCGCTGACACGCAGCAGCAGCTCGGAGCTTCACGCTGGACGGTAAACACCAGTGTTGCAGATACCCGTGTGTGTTTGGGAACCCAACCGCAGCTCCTTTCTCACCCAACCGCATCTCCCGGAGAAGTCGAGACCAATCAACATGCAAGCAGCGGCCGCGGCAGCAGCAGCGCCGGGTACCATACGTAACATTCTTCCTCATCATCATTGCCTAGGTAAGTCCCTTACCCCTTTCCGCCAGGAGATGGCTCTCCCTTTCCAGCCAGGATGTTACTTCCCTCCCGCCTAACACATCCCCGCTTCCAGTGCATCCTCCAGCAGCCCAATGCCATCCCCCGAACAGACGCCTTCCCCCGCGTAAACGCCTTCATCAATCAATCGATAAGAGCCGCCGACCAGCAAGGGGAATTCCTTGTTTTTGGACGGCACAATCATTGCCGTCCTCCAGCAGCTTTCGTACAGTTATGCGGAACACGGGATGTTTTCCACACAGCCACAAGTCTTAAGTTGAGATTCACAGCATGGCAGGTATGGTACCACACAGTCCAGTTCGACAGATTCAATACCGCAGATCTCATACTGCAGATCTACATCCCTACAGTGCTTTGTGGAATGTCCTTTGAAAGGCCCTGCTCCTACTTGCCCCACCAGCCCACCCCAGTACCTGCCCCTGCCCAGGCAACCTCCCCCGCCCTTCCCGAGGCCACACTACCCCGCCGCTCCACATCTCTCCAAAAGACGCGTCGCCTCAATCCTTCCCGCTGTCCTGCTCGTCCTCCGTGACGTCGTACGGCTCATCCAGATCCGGTACCAGGCCCAAATTGAGCATCCCAAAGGGTGTGGTGGGCCAGGTCCCCCGAGCCGCCCCGTGCGCCAGTACCCTGGCCATGGCCATCCATGCCTCCCAGGACATCCTCTTGTCCCAGGCCGTGCCCCAACAGCCCAGCAGCCGCACTGCCCTGTCCGCATGCCTCCGTCCGTCGACCCACTGGCCCCTCTGGCAGTAGATCTGGGCGAGCAGCACGTGGGGCTCTGCGGGGACAAGGAAGGGGAAACATGCGCGTGTGTGAGCGTGTATGTAAATGGATATGCGTGCAGGTGGTAAGGAAACCACCGGCTTTTTTAGATGAGGTAAAAACCCGTATAGCGAAAAAGCTGATAAAAAAATGCAGCAAGCTGTTCGTTGTAAACGTAGACAGGTCTAGGCAGAACCCTTAACCGGAGAGAGGGTCGCACACGGGCCGGCAGGGAAAGACAAAAAAGACAAAAAACACTTATGATACCCAAGCAAGCGCATGATGACTCCCCCCTTTCCCCAGTAAGCCAGTCCTCCTAAAACCCCAAACCCCAAACCCCAAAACCCCAAAACGCACCTGCCACATGCGGGTTATGCCAACAGGCTGTCCTCAGCAGCCTAAGCGCCTCGTCATGCTTGTGAGTCTCAGTGCACTCCGAAACCGCCACCCAGTAGGCGTCCCGGGCCGCCAATTGATCTGCCTCAGTGATGACCTAGGGCGAATTTGTGGGTTGCGGTTCCCCCATGGGAGGGGGAGAGATGCGGGAGGCATTTAGATGAGGGAGACGCAGTTAGGGAGTACGAGGAAGATCACAAAGCTATGAACTCCGACGACACGAGAACAAGGGTCTCGCGCTAGAGGGGTACCTCCGGCGGCGTGACCACGGCATCGGCGCGGATGAAGAGGAGGAAGAGGAGGATGCGGGCGAGGGGAAATGGAAGAGGAGGAAGAGGAGGAAGAGGAAGAGGAGGAAGAGGAGGAGGAAGAGGAAGAGGAGGAAGGGGCGGATGCGGGCGAGGAAATGGGTTGCGAACACTGTGAGACGGGACGGGGAGAAGGAGCGCTGCAGCTGACACGCAGAGGCATCCATACACACAGGCGCACACCCGCCCGAACACCCCCACCTGCGTACAGCCCTCGAACACGGGTGGCAGCGGCACCAGCGGCCGACCCTCGGGTCCTGTGCAAGCGAACCTGAGCAGAGCCCCCATGCGGGACAGCGCCGAGTGCCAGAGACCGGGCTTGCAGGCTCCGGGCCAGAGCGACCCGTGGTTCGTTCCCGCGTAAAGCAGCCGCCCGTTGTGGTTCTCGAACATGGAGTCCTTCAAGTTGTTTGGGGTTTGGGTGAGGGTGAGTGACTTCCGTGATCATCGAGGGGGGGGGGGGAATCTGTGGCAGACTTAAACCCATATTGACCCACATGCGGGAATCGAAGGGCAGGGCGGGGAAGTGTTTTGATATTGTGGCGGCCCTCTTCCTCCCTTCTTTTCCCTCTGTAGAGTCGCCCTCCACATGCCATTGAGACAGCCGCGCCGCGCCACCCTGCCATCCACAAGGAGAAGAGCCACCCCGGCATACCTGCCAGGAAAACAACTGCTCGCAGAAGTCCGCCATTGTCATCACAAGGAATCGGGCAACCGTCAAACGGTCAACTGTCAACGGTTCGCCAGTTTTAATGTGCCGGACAGTGATGCCCTCTGGTGGGACTAACCGCCGCAACGACGGCGGCGCAGCTGCCGCCGCAGCGCCGTCGTCGCCGCCAGCGCCACCGACGCCCAGCGCCGCAAGGTCTTCCGCTGACGGCGCCCTCGCGAGTAGATCGTCGTACACGAGGTTGTGGCGCGGTACGACACAAAAGGTATGGATGAGATCCTCCGCGGAGTGCCCAACGAGCTGTTCGTACAGTACGGCAATGAACAAAACTCACCCGCAACTTCAAAGCTGGACTCACCAGAAAGCCTGACGCACGTGACATCTTGTCATCTTGTAGCTATTGCGGTCCCTTGGCGGGATTCAAATATTTCTGGTTACAGGTTCTAAGGTTCTTCTCCTCCCTGGCGGGAAGTCGTACCCGCTTTGGTGGGCCTTTGAGGTTTCACCCTCCGCCGCCACCATTACCACCACGACCACCACGACCACACCGCACCGCTATGCTGCAGCCCGAACCTCAATCATCCTTTAAACATGAGCCAGGAGTCAACTCCTATAGAAGCTGCGCTCTAGCTCTTTGATGGAAGCGCTGTTCGCTATTCCTATTCCGGTCACAAATGGCCATCAAACAGCGCGAGCATCGCCACACCAGGAACCCCCCCTCCTTGCATTTTCCGCGTGCACCCCGTAAGCAGCCCTGGCCCGCGAATCTCCCCCTTTTCCGTCTCTCCCGTAGCACTATCACAACAGCTCACCTCCCTCAATCGGGTTCGATCCGTGGACTCCTTGAATATGGCTAGGTTGACGTAGC
Source organism: Volvox carteri f. nagariensis (assembly GCF_000143455.1). Classification (NCBI taxonomy): domain Eukaryota; kingdom Viridiplantae; phylum Chlorophyta; class Chlorophyceae; order Chlamydomonadales; family Volvocaceae; genus Volvox; species Volvox carteri. Next base: position 220,949 of record NW_003307616.1, read on the forward strand.
TGTTGCTGTAGGCTGAGTGAAACAATGCGCACTTGCACACGTCGTCGTCCTGAGTGAGGCAGGCAGGCGGAGACCCGCGGGTCAGGGTAGGGGACGTGAGAGCCCGAGATAGCAGAGATAGACGGATAGCCCAGGAGAAGATGCGCGCGCGTTGTGGGGGATGTGTTGGGAGGTCAGGCGTGAATGAACGGCAATTGTTCACTGGGTGGATCGGAGGGGGCAGGGACGGGGAGGAGAGGTTGCATTACCGTCTATTGCATTACCTGGCCCCAGATCTTGCAGATCTTGTACACTTCGTACAGGTGCGATTTGAAGCTGGGGACGAAGGCGCCGGAAAAACGGGGTTGGAGCGAGAGAGTAGTTGGAGAAGGGGGAGATGGGCGTGTATGGCATAAAAGGTGTAGCACACGTCGCCGACAGCAGTAGCAGCATCCAGATAGGCAAGTGGAAGGACTTCAAGAGCTCAGACGGACGAGGCGCGGGGGCGTTTGTTACTTGTTGTTAGGATCGCAAACTGTGCAGCAAACACGGCCGTCTTAAGGGCGTAGATTGCAATGGCTAGACTGGTGTTTAGGCGGAATGCGGCCGGAGAAAGAGCACGGGTGGTGCCAACATACACCGTTGGAGTGGTTTCTATTGACCATGCGTTCGCCGTACTTGCAACAGCTTTTTGACAAATCTACTTTACGATACTACAGTCGGGGCAGTTAAGAGAACTATATACTGATACGGGTCTGCTCCGTTGTTATGATCTTTGCCAAGCGAACTTGCCTGGACTTTTTGTGCCAGCATTCGCCTGCTCCGACACTCGACAAGACATCCAGCCACTCCGGCAAATGCGGGTCAATCCGGGATAGGTCACCGCGAAGGAATGCTCTCACGATGCCAGGGATTTTCGGCCAAGCGATGTCTGGGTCCGCCTCGGAGCCTGACCCTGCTTCACATTTAGGACTCCCGTCAGCTTCTGTCATATTTCAATTACTGTATGATCCAAGCCACGTTAACCTTTCAAGAGGAAATTTGTCCTTTCCGATTGACACTTTGCTCCGAGACCAACAAAGATATTTTAACGACCTAAGGATGAGGTAAATCAGGGAGCTTCTACTCATCTTGAAAACGGTCTGGCTGCGTCCACTACCTGTCGGGCAAAGGGCCCAGCGATGATTGTTCGCGCGACGTTGGGGTTAACTCCCATCATTAATACCTGGCCCAGTTTGAAGCGGCCTGCACTTTACAGGTGCTATTCTGTGAAGGTAAAACGTTTTTATCTCGTTAAAATCCTGAGCGCAAGGGGGATGCAGGTCCCCTTTCAAGTAGTTTCTAACGCCCAACTACAGTACCTGAACAGGCGTCCCATATGCATGACGAAGCTAGCAACTGTTTAGCTTCATGGCTATAATGACGCGACTTTTGCCGATCGTGTACAGGCAATGGCTTCTGCGGCCGAAGCAAGAACCGGAAAGACGACGCCCAGGTACGGCAGCCTTGCACAAAATTTTCCAAAGAGAAGCTATTGTGGCAAAAAACAAACTTTTAGCACCCAACGCGCGGACTTTTGGGCCTGTGTGAACAGCTGAGCACCCTAGCGCACCCGCACATCTCCCCTCCTCCACACTTCCCCTTTTCCCTCTTGCTCTTCCGCCGCCCCGCACAACCAGAATTGTCATCTGCGGCGGCGGTATCATCGGCGCCGCCACCGCATACTACCTGGCGGAGAAGGGCCTGGCGGAGCGGGTGACGGTCGTGGAGCGCCACGAGCCTGCATGTGCGGCATCGGGTGAGCGCAGCAGCCCAACAGAGAAACCAAGCTCCAATCCGACGATCAGGCGCGTTTCATAACGGCGGGTCAACCTCTACATAACCATGAAACAAAACACAAAAGATGCCACACATACGTGCGATGTCGCATGAACATCGGGCCGTCACACGGTCGTCACACTGGCCATCCTAGACCCCGTCTGCCCCCTGCTCTTCCCAGTGTGTAAGGTCTCCTCCTCCCTGGCCTCAAGGCCCGGCGCATCCCCTCGACGCACAGGCCCGGATGTCGGCTCAGGCCCTGAAACCCTGATGGTTATATCTGCCGCTGCTGACGACATTCCCCCTTCCGACCCCCACCGCCGCCACCGCCGCCACCACCGCCGCCACCACCTCCTAGGCAAGGCTGGCGGCTTCCTGGCCCTCGACTGGAACGACTCATCCCCCGTGGGCCCCCTGGCTCGCCTCAGCTACCGCCTGCATGAGCAGCTGGCCGGACAGCTGGGGGCTGAGAGAATCGGATATCGCACCGTGCACACCCTGCAGGTGGGTTGGGGGTGGGGGGGGGGGGAGGGGAGCGGGGGAGGGTGCGAGGTGGTTGGGGACATGGGCCGAAGAGGAGGAAATGTGCGGGGGGGGAAGGGAAAGTGGGTTTGCGGAGTTGTTGGCGAAGGTTGCACCTCGTTGGGATGGGTTGGGGAAGGAAAGTGATATGTGTAGGATATCATGTATGTATGCTTTAGCAGCTGTGCGTAGCTTGTATTTAAGAGCTAAGGTTAAGGCACAAGAGTGGGTAAGTAAACGTACGATAGATCCTAGACTTGAACGATTATCCGCAAAAGAATAGTAGTTTAATATACCGTTGATCATGGAATTGTAGAACATAATAATATCTGCATGATCCATGTTAACCATGTTACGTTTAGCGGTAGCTTTAACCTTTCCTAAATTTGTTCGATTTAGGAAGCCGTATGTATGTATGTATTATGTATGTATGTATTATGTATGTATGTATGTATGTATGTATGTATGTATGTATGTATGTATGTATGTATGTATGTATGTATGTATGTATGTATGTATGTATGTATGTATGTATGTATGTATGTTTGTATGTATGTATGTTTGTTTGTTTGTTTGTATGTCGGTGTGTGCCTTCACACACTGGGTGAGGGAGAATTTACGGACTTGAGGCCCTCGTGGAGTGGAGTAATTGCGCTCCGGAACCAAGGGCTAACCTCACTCATCCCTTTGGGAAAAGCCCCGGTCGCTTCCAACATGCACACATGAAGCGTGTGCATAGAATATAGACAATGGATACGTAGGTTTATAGAGGGAGGCTCGCATGAACGCAGCGACCAGATAGCTCCTGGGGTGGATCATCCACGTTGGGTGCCTCCCGCAGTTTTACCCGTTTTACTCGTCTATTGTACGGTGGCCTGCCATAACACACACACACATACATACATACACACCGCAGGTGCTGGGTGTTGAGCGGCCCCCACCCGGCTCCTCCCCTTCGGCTCCTGGGAGGCGCCGAGGCGCCGAGGCGCTTCCAGACTGGGTGGACGGACATGTCGTCGGCATGTCGGTGGGTTCCGGATCCATACCTCGCACGTCTAACGAGTCGGTTGAGTCGAATCAGAAAGGATTCGGAATCGGATCGGATCGGATTTGGCATTGGCCGATAAACCGCTTTCCCTCCTCCTCCTTGTCTCCTTGTCTCCTGGGAGAGGGCCCGCACTTGGCTGTCGGGGAGGCCCCCGGGGTGGTGAGGACGTGGGAAGTCTCAGGACACAGGAGGCGGCTGGTTGGGGTTTCTTCGAGGGTTTAGGGGTCAGTGTCCAGAGTTTCAGGAGGCTAGGGGTCTTAAGGATATCTATTTACTTTGCTGATGGACCATAAGCAGTTGGCCGCAACTCTTCCCTGGCACGGTGTTTTGTTGTATCTCCCTCCCTCGCCTCACCCTCCGCCTCCACAGGTCCCTCCCACGCTGTTGTTTTCTCCGTTCCCCCTCAGCATGCGCCTTAACCCCACTTTCGCCGTATTGCACAGGAGATGGGCGACCCCTCCGACACCGCCCAGGTGCACCCACACAAGCTCACCACCGCACTGCTTGACTCGGCCGTGACCCGTGGGTCGCAACTGCTGCGGGGCTGTGTGGAGGGGCTGCAGCTGGAGGGGGTGGAGGAAGAGCGGGAGGGAGCCGAAGGGATGCAGAGGCGGAGCCGTGTGACAGGTACGGCTTCTTTTGTTGGTACAACCTGACTACCAACCTGTTCTCCGGTGTTGTGCTCGGTCCCCTCATACACACACACACACATACACATAATCCTCACCTCATCCCTCCCCCCTCACCCATATGACACCTAATCCCCCCACCCCCCACCCCACAACCCACCCCACCATCCCGCCAGGTGTTATTGTGGACGGCCAGGTCATTCCTGCAGATGCGGTGGTCATCGCCATGGGCCCTTGGTCGGGGGTAGCCAGGGAATGGCTGACAGCGGCAGCAGCAAGATCGGGGGAGGTTGGGGGAGGCACCGGAGGAGGGCCCCCTCCCCCCTCCCCCTCCCCCACCCCGCTGCTACCCGATCTGGCCATCACAGGTCAGAAGTACCACAGCGTGGTGCTGCGGCCCCAGCAGCCCGTGAGCAACCATATGCTCTTTACGGGCTTCAAATACGCATCAGGTAAGGTAGGGGGAGAGTGCGTGGAGGGGCGCTGTGCTGGGCGAGGGGGGAGGGCAGGAGGGTTAGGACGTGGGACCGCACATCCGACACCCCCGCAGCCATCAAGAGGTCATTTGTGAGGCTGTTTATCTCACCCTCCATCCCTCAACCCCTCAACCCCTCAGCCACAGCCCACATTCCCCACATTCCCCCCTCCCCCCTCCTCGCCCCCTCCCCCCTCCCCTCTGCCGCAGCACTCTTTCCTCGGCAGGAACTTCACTCGCTCGTGATTCGTCTTTTCCCCCTTCCCCCCTTCCCCTTCCCCGCTTCTCTGCACCTGCACCTTCCCCATCCTTACCCCATGCAGCTAGCATGTACACGTGCGACGCGTAGTATTACCGCCTGCCCCTTCTGCCCACCCAGCCCTCCCCGCCCTCTAAAACCCACCACCTCCCTTTTAACCACCTCTGCCACGGCCCCCTGGTCCCCCCGCCTCCGTAGGCCGTACGGTGGAGCCCGAGGTGTACCCCCGCCCGGATGGCACTGTGTATGTGTGCGGGGAGCCCCAGTCCCTGCCCGTTCCCCCCAGCGCTGCCCAAGTGACGGTGGAGCAGCCCCTAATAGACAACATCCGCGCCGTGGCGGCTTCCCTGGCCACCTGCCTGGGGCAGGTGAGAGTTGTGGGGCTTGGGGGAGGGTTAGGGAGGGGTTGTGGGAAGGGGTCGGGCGGGTGACGGGGGTTGGTCTGGCCTTGGCTGGTCTGGGTTTTCCTCACCTTAACCCCCGCCGCCGTCGCTCCCTCCTTGCGAGGGGCAGTTTCGTCTTTGCCTCTGACTCCTCCAGCTTCTGGTGGTGTTTCGTTGGGCGTCGGCAGTTACCTTTTTTTGATTTCGGCTAATACCGCTCCGCCCTTTCCTGCCTAGGAGTTTCTCATCCCTTAACCCCCCTCTCAACATACACACGAAGGGTTCCGTCCCTTGGACTCGGCCCCCCGTCCTCCCCCCCAGGCCGCTGTGGAGGCTCAGCAGGCCTGCTACCTGCCTTGCGCGCCGGACAGTCTGCCCGTGATTGGCCCCGTGCCGGGATGTGAGGGGGCGTACCTGGCCACGGGACATACCTGCTGGGGCATCCTCAACGGTCCCGGCACGGGGCTGGTGCTGGCGGAGATGATCACGGAGGGGGGGGCAAAGAGCTGCCCGGTGGGAGCATTCAGCCCGGGCAGGTTCGCTGGAGCGGCGGGTGGGGGACTAGGTGGGGGAGCTGGGAGGCAGGGGGGTAAGAGGCCGTGATGGGGAAGTAGTGTGGGTGGGGTGGAAGCGGACGAGGGGAGAGAAATGCGTGATGACGGGCGCGGGAAGGTGGCGGACGCCGTGTGTGTGTGTTTTTCCCTCTCGCATTGGTAATGAGGAACCCCTTTCTGCCGAGTGCCCAACTCACCCGCTTGGGCAGCGGCTTACGGAGAGGCAGGCACCCCTTATCACGCGATATGAGACCCATGGGCCGGTCTGTGGAAGTAGCTTGGCGCAAGGAGTGATCAGAAGGGCGGGGAATTCTGGCTGGGACCTGGGCGGTTGCGTGGATTGGGGGGGAAGGGTCCGTGGTGGGCATGAGTGCTGCCGCTGCAAGTCACCTGCCGCGTCGGCGTGCTGGCCCCCGCTTTGCCTCCTAGCGTCCTCCTCATTTTGGCATATGAAACGACCACGCAAGAGTAATGTTGAAACACTTGCCTTGTTATTGCATATGTAAGTCCATTGGAGGTATTGTATTGCCCTCAGGCCTGTATCGGCGCCTATATCGGCGGACGCTTGACACTCCGTCCTATCAAATCTATTACATTTCGTCATCACCAACAACATTAAAACCACGACAAAACTCACGCACAACCCTTCCGAAGCAGAACACATAATCATAAGCGTACAATAGCTCTCGAGGGTTAGTGCACGGACATCCATGCGAGCCGCAATACAAGTACAAGTACACGCGCGCGGTCCCTCCTCCTCCTCTCTCGCACCGCACCCGCGCTCCGCCACCACACAAGATATGATATCGCCATCCGCCACCGCACTTTGCATAACCTATTTAAAAATGGAGGTTTAGCTTGTGGTGGGAGTACCCGGGAATTTTCCCCGTGTCACGTACTCTTCTCCAGGTCTCCACGCCGAAAGGGGGATTGGGGAATTGCGGTGTAAGAGATTCCCTCCCAGACGTAGGGCCACGCGAGAGCCCCTTTCCTGCTAACCACCTCGCTGCGTTGGCAGTCCCACCGGGATTCAGGATTCGACGCCGACACGCAGTCCAACTAACACTAGGATACGGCCATATACACAGCAGCAAAGGTCACACTGGCAACGTTTCCCCTTTCCCTTCCCCTTCCCACTCCCTCCCACGTTCCTATCTTTCACCCATCGGCCACTGTCCCCCTCGCCCCTACGCACCGCAGCCATCACACCCCTCGCATGTCGCACCTCATCCAATCCAATCCCAGCACAGCACAGCGCGCCCGATACGTGACCACCACATGTGTGTGCTTCACTGACGACGCACACATGCAGACAGACACACATGCAGACAGACAGACACACAATACCCCACTTCGCTCTCCTCATGAAGCATTGACGAGGTTCACATTAACGCGGTAACCGCGTTCTGCCCTCCCTTTAAAGCAGTGGCGCCGTAGTAGTAGTAGTAGTAGGAGTAGTAGGAGTAGTAGGAGTAGTAGGAGTAGGAGTATATACAACATGAAAGAAAACAAACACATATAGCTTTATCTCCAAGGGTCCCAGCCCCGCAACACATCGGCCTCCTCCTCCCCCCCCTCCTGACTCTCCTGCTCACGTAGAGGCCATGGACAGGTTCTGGACGCTCATGAGCTCCGAGTAGTGGCTGTTGGGTTTGGCAATGAGCTGGTCGTGAGTACCCGCTTCGACCACCCGGCCGTTGCGCATCACCACGATCTGGTCGGCAGCCTGCGGGTGTGGGGTGTGGGCCGCGGAGGGCCGCCACGCAGGCAGGAACAGGACGCATGGGGATGCGAATGAAAGATGGCGTTCGTCCATGTCTTTTGCTATATACAGGGGTCAGTCATATACAGTTGGGGAGGATCAGGAAGATCCCTGCAGTGGATTCTTCTGAGGTGGAAGGTTCCAGAAGGGAGCTCAAGGAAAACAGGACATGCGCACAAACGCCTGCAAACACTCAATCCCCCCTCACACCAAAACACACATCCCACCTGTACGGTTGCCAGTCTGTGCGCAATGACCAGCACAGTGCGCCCCGCTACCAGGCGGTTGATGGCCTGCTGCACCAGTCGCTCCGAAACCACATCCAGTGCCGAGGTCGCCTCATCGAGGATGATGATGGGCGAGTCCTTGATGATGGCCCGGGCCAGGGCGATACGCTGACGCTGACCGCCTGGGTTAAGGAGGGTTGGGGTGGGAGGAAGAGTGGGTTGGGGTAGGGTTGCGTGCGTGTGTGCGTGTGTAAGGGGGGGGGTAAGAATCAAAACAGTGTGTGGGGGGGGGGGGGGAAGCTGTAACAACTACACACACAGTGGGGGAAAAGACAAACCACGAACGAGTGAAGCTGCTGCCAAGGAAAGAGTGTACAAGAAGAAGAACTGACCGAAAAAAGGCGTTCTTGAAGGCGTGGGAGAATCCCTCTCCCCCGCAAATTAATTACGCTCCACGCAATTGCACAGGTCACAGCAGATCAGCCGCCCTTTTCTTTCACCCCCTGTCGTACCCCCCACCTTACCTGACAGCAGCACTCCCCTCTCCCCCACCACGGTGCGGTACCCGTCAGGTAGCTTGGTGATGAAGTCATGAGCGTTGGCGGCCTTGGCGGCGGACTGGATCTCCTCCAAAGTAGCCATTCCGAACTTACCTGAAAAGAACATGGGGAGGTGCGGGAGAGAGAGAGAGAGGGGGGGGTCATTAATTATATCCGCATGCGGATAAGGGCAAAGAGGGCGGGTAAGGGGCGGTGAATGAAAGGGGAAGGGCCTTCAAGGGGGTGAAAGGAGTTGGAGAAAGACGACCTCGCGAATGGCGAATAGGCAAGGGGGGCCGTGGGGAAACAGATGAGGAGGGGGAGGGGGGAGGGCCCGGTCGGGATCGAAAACTACACCGGCCATAGTGCCGTACCCTTTGCGATCCCAACCCGCAGGGAGTCACGTAGCCCCGAGGAAGCCCCCTCGCATTAAAAACCCTTCCTCTGTACATACATACATGCATACACACACACCCCGGGATATGGCGGCCATGGGAATGGCCACATCCCAACCATCCAGGCATCTAAAGCAGCCCAAAAGCCCCCGCCCTCACCCTTACCCACCCCCTCAAAACCCGTAGCCCCCCTGTGCGACCCAACCCAACCCATGCCAGCCCAACCCAGTTCCCCACCCCCACCAAGCCTCTCGCCCTCTTGTCCCCAACCCCACCCGGGCCCCTCACCATACGCAATGTTGTCCGCAATGGTGCCGCTGAACAGCACGGGGTCCTGGCTGACCAGGGACACCGCCCGCGCCCACTCCCCCCGCGTGAACGAGTCTATGGGCTGACCATCCAGCAGGATGACCCCCTCCTGGGGCTCGTAAAACCGGGATAGCAGGGCTGCGACAGTGGACTTGCCTGAAGGGGGAGAGGAGAAAGACGAACCACAAACGAGTGAAGGGGGAGGGGGGAGCGGGGAGAGGGGGGGGCCGAAAGCGGAGTTTATATAAAGCTGCGAGCGGCCAACCCAGATTCCGGCCAACCCAGGCGCCGGAATGCTGAGGCACCGCGAACCAGGTTTTTACTTACTTACCTCCTCCCTCTTCCCGAGGCCGGCTCCTTCAAAACCGCCTACTGGGCAGTTTTCTGCTTCTCTTTCCTTGGCAGCAGCTTCACTCGTGGTTCGTGGTTCGTCTTTCCCCCACCCCTCTTCCGTTCTCCTCCTGTTCCCCCCTCCCCCCCCCCACACACACCGACCCCCTCCTGCCCCCTCACCTGCTCCTGAAAGGCCCACCAGAGCGGTCGTACGGCCATGGGGAATCGTCAGCTGCAAACCCTGCAAGTCCGTGCGTCGGACCATGCGTGTAAGGGTGTAGAGGGTTTGGGGGGGAAGGGTCAAATTGCATGCAAACAAGGGGAGGTGGAATGGAGGAGGATGGGGGCGGGCATTGAGCCGACTGCACGGCTAGGAGGACGGACGACGAAGGCTTCAACCAGAACCGCTCCCTCTTCATCTTACTTGGGGTTTGGGGTTTTAGGGTTTTAAAGTTTTAGGGGAGATGACATACCATGGTGGCAAGTACACTCTGGTAAGCACTGGTAATAGATGTCAATCAGTGGGTTGTACCACAACCCGAAAAAGTCGTACGGCAACCTTGTTGTCCCCCTCCCTGCCCCAGGAGCCATCTAGGGCACCCCCCCGCTGGATGAATGGCGGCATCCGGAACCAAGCACCTCATACACGTAAGCAAGCTAGCACACACGCACGATACACACACGTACCTGCAACACCCCTGACTCGGGACGTGCCGGGTAGGCAAAGTAGACGTCACGCAGCTCCAACCCACGACCACGACGAGCAGCCTCAATGGCGCGATCGCCCGCGGCGGGACCGTACGGCTGTACGGCAGGCAACTCGCCGTTAGCCACCTCCCACCAGGCGCCCGGTGGCAGTGCGCCGTACATCGAGGGATCTGGATCCGAGTTCTGGATCAGGTCACGAACCTGGACACGTGGACAAAGAAGTACGTACGGTAGGATAAAGGCCGTACGTTAAGAAAAAGCACACAAACCCAAGCTACGTTCCGCACCCTCCCGGACCCGAATTCAGGCTGCCACTTAGCCAAAAAGAGGCCCAGCTTGTCGTACACACTGCCGACCCAAGGCCAAATCAATGGCAAGGTGTACAACCGTTCTGTGTGAAATGACGACACGCGAGGCTGGACTGGCTCTTAGCCGCAACCCAAGCTTCCAATCCACGTACACCCGCTCCTCTCCTTTACAGCCTTCAACCCCTCCCCACACCCCCTCCCCCTCCCCACCCAAAACGCTAAAAATCCTGCCCCCGCCATGCCCTCCCGCACCCCTTCCCCCCCCGTCCCTCACCCTCTGGAATGCCCCTGACGCCCGCCGCAGCTCGCTGAGTGTGTTGACTGAGCCCTGCACCGCGTACATAAGACTGAAGGTAAAGCCAATGCCGCTGACCAGCACCCGCACCGGCATCAACCCGTTAGACACCAGCCAGCCGCCCCAGGCGTACAGGGCAAGTAAAGACGCGTGAATGGCGCCCCTGCGGTTTACACATTCCCACAGGGGGAAAAAGAGGGCACGGGAAGCGTTTTGGACACGGGCATAACATGGCAACTAGAAACCTTTTGACGTTAAAGCGAAGGAAGACAGGTCCGGTCCGGGTCTCTTAACGTGTTCGCCTGCCCTATCAAATAGCCTCTTCCCCCCCCCTTCATCATTCTCCATCATCCCCCCCACCATCACTCTCCCGCGCCCCACCGGTTAGCGCTCTCGAACCAGGCCTTGGCCGCTGCGAAGGACAGCCCTGCTCGGTAGCTGGAACCCACATGAGCCTGCGAAGGGGAGGGAGGGCGCCCCAGAAGGACGTGTGGTGGATTGGGGCCCGATGCGAATTAACCCGTTCGGCCGCTCAAGACGTGACGTGACGTGACACACAACGTGACAGACCTTCAGGGGAATTCGTTTCCTATAGCCCTGGGAAAAGGGCACCCGAAATTCGCCCGATGCAAACACATTCCCTGATAACCCCCCTCGTCCTCGCCCTGTCTACTTCCCCCCCTGCCCCACCTCATTCATGCCAAACCTCCTCCGCTCACCTAAACACCTAAACAACACGTCCCTTTGCTCCCCAGTTTGGATAGCCCTCTGAATTCGTCCCCTCGTCTCCACCATCTTAAACCTCTCCCTTCCCCCTCCCCCACGTCTGCTGATAGGTGTTACCTAGTTACACACACACACCCTCTCGCTCAACCCACGCAACACCAACGTTGGTGCCGTTTCGTTCCTACGTTGGGCGCGTTACACTTGAGCCTCTGTGTCTTGCTCCTTGCATATGGCAAACCCCCCACCCCCACACCTTTTCCCTTCCCCCCCCTTGCCTGGAACCTCTCCCTCTCCAGCGCCTCCCCCGCGAAGCTTCGGACGATCCTCATGTTGTCCAGCGCCTGCTGAGCCACCGCCACCATGCGACTGAGCGCAGCGCCCTGCCGCCGCTCGATATCCCGGGTGTGGCGGCGATACACGGCGGCTGCCAGCCCCGCCACAACTACCACCACACTGCACACGGGGGCTAGGCGCCAGGACAGCGCAAACAGCACCACTACAGACCCAGCGGCCTGATACGCGGGAGAAGGACAACGGGAGGGGGGGGTCGGGATGTGGGGAGAGGGGCTCCTCAAGTCGATGTGTAAGGGAGCGAGAAGTGGACCAAGAAGGAGAAAAGGGAAGGGAGAAAGGTGGGAAGGACGTGGGGCGGAGCGGTGAGCAAGGGAGCACACAAGGGGATGAAACGAGATATAGCGCACGCAAACCCCTGACCAAACACCCTGACAGACGCACCGCCTCCACACCCACCCCCATGCCTCCCACCCATCCCCCGCCAGTTCCCCCCCACCTCGAGGAAAGCCCGGAGGCCTCTATCCCGAGACACGTTGCTGTGCCGGAAGGGAGGCCAGATGGATAGGGTGCGGTTTCGGAGCGGTCGCCGCAGCAGCAGCGGGGGCAGTGGTGGAAGCCGCAGTTAATGACGTCGTAGCAGTAGCAAGATGCGGAAAGGAGGGCAGGAGGGAACACGCAAGGATGTAGTAGTAGCTGGTACACAGTGCGGCACCTTGAACAACTATACAAATACGCGCAAAGCGCAACACTACCAACTCGAGGGCCCTTTTCAGCTACACTACAAAGGAGGAGGCCGGGTAAGCAGTGGCCCAGCCAGAGAGCAGTGAGGGGCGGCTGGGAAGAACCAGAATGACGACGAACACCCTAGGCCCCACCCCCAAACTCCCCCCGGGGCTCACTTAAAGATGAACGACCGCACCGCATCCAGCTCCACCGATATGAGCGCCGTCAGCTCCGCGGTGGTGTGTCGGTCGAAGAAGGACAGCCGCTGCATCAGCAGGGTGCGGAACAGCTCCAGACGCAGCGTGGCCAGAACCTTCTCACCCGCCGACAACACATTGTACATGTACACCTGTATGTAATAAAAATGCGTGCATGCATGCAGGAGGGAATCTTTATGGAGGGAATCTTTATACAGACAGGAGGACGGAGGCCGAAAGAAAAGGAAAGTCAGGCAAACCAATTGACTGATCTGCGACCGCACGTTCTGTGCGGCAATTAATACCTGCCCAATATTTTGGGCATTGTTCTGCAATTAACATTGCTTTTTGCTATAATGCCCATGCAGATGGCGAGTTTGGTTGAGAGATGGAGGGAGAACGGGAACGCGAATGGATTAGCAGGGAAGGAAGGTCCTGGAAGAGCCCAGACTGGGGGAAAGACGAACCACGAACGGGGCCGTGAGGGCCTGGGGCCTTTCTCCCCCTCCCAGGTAGGTACCAGGTAGGTACCAGGGGCCCGCAGTGGGAGTTGGGCGAGGTGGTGGAGGTTGACGAGCTGGCTGACGGCACATGAGACCCAGACGGATCCCCCCCATACACATACATACATACACACATTTATACACCCACCACGCCGTCTCACTTCACTGACATACACATACACACACGCTTGGCTTGGAAAGGGACCTTCCCTTTGTTCACACGTGGCTGGGCTCATTTCGGGTGCCCCAGCTGTACTGGGTGCCCTACACCAACACCAACACCAACATCAACACAGAACATGTCCAAGCTTCTGCCAACCCTGCGATCTCGGCATACATCTAAACTTGTTTCATCTACAGTCCTCCTGTCACTTTCAGCATAGGGGCGGATGTGCATGGCTCGCTAGGGCATCGCTCCATCCGTGGACCTCCCTCCCTTTGTTCTTATTGCCACGTCGGAGCCTCCCTGGCTTCCCCACGCGGGGCAAGGTGACATGTCGGCCCCTACCCGAACGCATGCACCACCCCACCACGCGCCTTGGTCAGGAGGGGCTCCAGGACGTAGCCCGTGGCCAGAATGGCAAACACCTGGGGGGGGGGAGAGGTGGCGAGAGTCAGGTGGGACATTCCGTGTAAGAAGCAAGGCGTTAACTGCTCAACAGGTCAACAGGCGGGTTGCAAGAAGGAAAGTCAGTGCGCAGGGGGGAAGAGGGTGCTGGAAAGAGCTTAACCGAGATGTTAGGCAACGTAGGCAATAAGCGCACACACACCCCACGTATAATCCCGTGACTCCGCGTTCACCCACATCCTCGCTCAGAGAAAAAACACTTCAAACCCCCGAAGCTACCAAGTCAACAAGTCATTACCAAGTCAACAAGTATCAACAGGATTATTCCCACATCACCCCCGCAACAGCAATCACAATCACCACACGGCATGCCGATCGCTCCCGTTCATTTTCGCAACGCCCATCCCACCCGTTCCACACACATTTTTACCCGGCGGGCGGGCGCCCACCCCCCCGGACCTCGTTCTTCCCCCATACCCCCGCCGCGCACACGCACACGCCCTTCTCCGTCTGCTTCGGCCGGCCATAAAAGATCTATATACATATATTGAGTCGACTGCTGCTCCTTTCCAGTCCCTGTCCTGCGAATCCCCCCCCGCCTGCAGCCCTCGCTCACCTCCGCATACTTGGTCATTGATTGTCCGCTGACCAGCATTTCCAGCAGCATACCAGACAGCACGGGTGCAGCCAGGTTGGAGGCGGTGCACAGCAGCAGAGTAAACAGCGCCAAAGCAAGGTGCCGCCGCTCCCGCCAAACCAATCCAAGAAGGTACTCGTTGTCAAAGGGGGCGCGCTTCCGGGTCAAGTGAAGGACGTCGGCCAGGCTAGAGGAGAGGGGGAAGGATGTTGGGGGCAATTTTGGGCCGGCATGGAATAGAGTGGTGTGGGTATAGCTGTAGGTATAACTGTGACGGAAATATGCATGTGCGGGGGCGCGAGATGACATATTAACAATTGTTCAGGAGCTGTGTAAAATGGGATGAATGTTCGCCCGGAGCGAGGCGAGTTATGTTTGGGCAAATGGGAAGAGGTGCCAGCGGAGGGTAATGGGGTATGGGGTTGAAGAGAGTGGCATGCGGGTGATGTAGGTGCCGGTAGGAGAAGGCAAACGTGTGGAAAAGGTTGAAGGCAGGCGGTGTTGGTGGCGGTCATGGGTTTAACAGGGTTTTAGGGCTGAACGCCTGCGAAAGCGAAAGTAGACGTTGGAAAAACGGGTGAGGCGAGGGGGACCGATGCCGGGACCGAACCGCAGGATTGAGGAGTTTCGCGCGCAACGGATCTCGAAACACTTTCGTGTGGAGTGTTAAGGAAGTTGGCGGGGTGTCTGAGTCAGCGGCAAATGCTCAGGCACGCAGCGGTCAAGCCGGACTGAAAAAGATACCTTCTTCTAACGTGGCAACACCCTACAGGAAGTGGTTTTTGTAAAATGTCCGGGAGTTTTGGGGCATAAGAAATTTCCATAAGCAGGGATTGGAAAGGATCGCGCTCTGCGGTGAGGCCGATGCTACAAAAATGCTTGCCCCGAACACCAACACATACTCACTCTTTGACAAGCGGATCCGAAGTAGACGGGTTCTGTATCTCCAAAAGCGAGTCATTCTCCACACGCCTGCTGTCGAAAGCGGCAGCTGCTCGCGTGCATGGTCGCTGTGCACACGACACAGTCCAACGCCTGAAAATTGATGGGCAGACAGTCCCGGCGACTACTGATCGATGAGCTTGCGCCCGCATCTTTGCAATAGAACAGCTGCCTGCGTTCATAGCTATGTTGTAGGTCTACCGCAGGTAAAGTAAACCAAAACTAGTCAAAGCACACATCGTCACTAAAAGCTTTTGTTTGGATATGCAGCACCCGATTAATCACTGAAGAAAGGAAGAAACAAAATTGAGAAGACCGGAACCCGCCATGCGTTTCGGTTGCAAACTTAAGTTTAAACACAACATAAAGATACTTGATAAGTTTTTAAATTCATCTCGCTTGCCTCCGCTGGTCCATTTCTATTGTTGCTTGCAAGCCCGTTCCCGAGATTTTCCGTTAAGGTGGTTAGTCTGTCGACCCAGCAAGACCCGACAGACGCGTACACTTCTGTAATGAAACGTGTGCCAGACATAAGCCTTTGGAAGGGTCCTTTCACATGACAGTAAATTTACCGGCCTTAACACGGCGTAAGAAAAGGGTTATTGTAGGCCTAGCACAAGGCTACATAACGCAATGCGCTGAAATTCTTCCAGAAAGGAAGTTTCACTATATGCTGTCTACATATCGGCCCATGCTAATTCATTAGTGTAGCCCCATGGTGCGCCACCATCGAAGCTCGCAGCGAACAATGTCAGCAGTTGCCGTTCGAACTGCGACGTGACCTTCTGCGTTCACGACAGCTTCCGCACACGTCCTGACTCACTTAACCCAAATCCTGCATTAACAATTGTGCCTAGCTGAGGCCTCGCGGTTGGCCAGGATCTGGAAGTTCCTACTAGGCTAGTTAAGTCGCGGGCTCTGTATGCCTTGCAGCGCCTCGTTCGCCCATAAGCTCAACTTACTTACAGGATCCATTCAAGCCAGAAAGATCCTTTTTAACTTGGAGAAGAACATATTTCAGTGTACAGCGCACAGCCAGCGCAGGACGACAACAGGACTTTCCAGGTCGCGCGCTTCCTTACCCTGCTTAGGGCATGCGCGCAGGTCCCGGCAGTAGATTTTAGCAACACCACACTTTACCACCACGACCACCGCCACAACATACACATCTCCTCCATCGCATCGGAAGCCGACTACAGCCTTGGCCACGAAGGTTCACGGCACGCGGCTCTATACCTGGACTTCTCGCGTTGATTGGTCCACTGTTCTACCGACAGGCATGCTTGCATAATTATTACCAGCCATGTGGCCGCAGTAGCCCTTTCCCGCACCTGCGCCGCCCGCCAGCCACCCAGCGCCACTTCGGCCGCCCCGGCAAGTCTTTCATTGGCGATTGCCAGCAAGGTTGGTGCTCTCAGCAGCAGAAGCAGAAGCAGTATGATCGGCGGGAGAGCAATGGTGGCCGAATCGCTGGCTGCGGAACAGCTGCTGCAGCTCCCACACCTGGCGGTCTGGCGGCTGCGACTATTGCTACTGCTGTCGGTGCTGGTGCTACTGCCGGGCGCAGAGCAGGCCGGCCTGGCGTGTGAGCGCAGTGGATACTGCAGTCTGGGCAGGACCAAGCCGTACCTCGGAGAGGTGGACACTGGTGAGACCTGAAGCGCTGTGTGTGTAGCAGGATAGGATAGGATAGCCCAACACGGCCCAGCCCAGCGCTGTGTGCGATGACTTAAGAAACAGACAAACAGACCCGTAGACAAACGGGAGGGGTTGACCCGGGGACGGGGAAACGAGGACAGGTCGAGAGAGAGGTCTTTGCCTGCACTGGGGACCCTCTCTTGGCAAGCATTTTGATGCCAGGTTGCTCAGACCAACCACACAAACACACTTACCCGCCCACCACCACCTCCCCGTTTCTTTCCTTGGCTAACCGTTCAGCGCCATCCTCATATATGTATGTATGTATGTATGTATGTATGTATGTATGTATGTATGTATGTATGTATGTATGTATGTATGTATGTATTATGTACTATGTACTATGTATGTATTATGTACTATGTACTATGTATTATGTATGTATTATGTACTTATTTACGTATGCAATGTATGTATGGATATCGGGAGGGGCCCGCTCTTACTCCATGCCGTCGCCTCCCTCACCGTCCAAGTCTGTTGTCGATTCAGTTCCTTCACAGCCCTCCATCACAGACAGCCGTTATTGCCGTTAGGCCGTTATTGCCGTTAGGCCCCCATCCCCGTGCCTTGCCCCTCTCTGTCCTGCCGCATCTCCGCTCGCGAGCACGGCGGTGCCCCTGTCCGTTCACTGAGGACAACTAAACCAGGCCGCCCGCCTCCCCATCCCCATGCTGCCGTCCCCATCTTCACCCCCAGCGGTGGGGCTACGTAGAGCCCTGGTGGCTCGGTCATACAGGCGCGAAGTGATCCTCATGGCCACGGACGCCAAGCACGTGCTGGGCGCCATTCAGGTGGCGCTACTTGGCTGATTTGGGGGGGAAGGGCCCCGGGCGGGCGGGGCGAACGGGAAAGGGGCAGGGAGGGGATTGACGGGTAGAACGGTTGGCCGTTAGAGGCCAGGAGGAGTACCAGGCACAGGCGGGTCGCAAGCGTGGTTGGGTGTGTTGGATTGTGCCCTCCGTGTGTGTATTGGGAGGAACTGAGCCGCGAGAAAGAAACGGCGAGCGGTTGGTACCAGACTAGCATGGCCTGCCCGTGTATCTGCCCGTGTGTCCGTATGAGTGCTGGAACTTCTACATGTAGAGTATTGATTGATTGATTGATTGATTGATTGATTGATTGATTGATTGATTGATTGATTGATTGATTGTATATGAGAGATGACTTTTAGCTCCAGTTCCAGGACGCACGCAATGCCGCGAAGGGCGGGCATATGCACTACATGTGGTAGTGGGGCGAGGGGGCCCAGGACCGGCGAAATGAGGTTAGAGGCAGTGAAAATACCGCCCCTCACATGTTTACACACCCACACTAATCTTCATCTCGGGTTTTCACAGGCCGTGAGGGGTGTGGAAGGGGGCTTCCCCTTTGGGGAGGGTTAGGTGCGTGCTTGCTTGTCCGACCGACCTTACGTCTTTGGTCGTGGAGGAGGAAGGCACAGGCGGGTAGGTAGCCGTCCAATGGCACATGTGCCGTATGTGTACGATGTGTTTCGGGGACGCGGGAGCATTTCAGCCCGCCATTCTGAATCCCTGAGTCCCTTGCCCTCACCCGCGCCCTCACCTCACCCGCGCCCTCACCTCACCCGCCCCTCACCTCACCCGCGCCCGCGCCCGCACTCTCTTGGACGTCCCCCAGGCGGTCACGAACCTTCGACGTCTGGGACTGGACAACGTATTGATGTTGGGCGACTCGGGTCCCGAGTGTGTTCGTGTGGCGTCCGCCCTGCCCTCCACTGGCTGTGTGTGGATGGAGTGGGATTTGCCTGTGGTGGGGGCGGAGAGGGACCTGGTGCCCGTGGCGGCCCCGCTGTGGCACAACAGGTGGGGTGGGGGTGAAGGGGGCGGGTCGGGGGAAGGCGGAGGGAAGAGGAGGGGGATTAGGGAGCGGCAGGCCAGCTGGGAGTCGCCGAGAGAGGCAGCAGGCGTTCCGAGAAAAGTTGAGGGGGAAGGGTTGAGGGTTGAGGGTTGTTCATAGTTGCATAGTTGCTTGTGGTTGCGATCGGGACGCTTAAGCAGCGCTTTGGATTGATAGTAGGGACAATGATGCTTTTGGCGTATCATGGTGCCGTACTATCGCCGTCTGCTACTGCTGACATGTTGTTTTGCTACGGCAGGTACCGCCTCGCGGCGCGGGCTGTACGGATGCGGTACAATGTGTTCCTGGTGGACACTGACGTCATTTTCTTCGATGATCCGTACTTGTACTTCAAGTCACCGCCCTTCGCCAACTTCACCATCATCAACCAGCCAGAGGTGCGACTTCCTGCCGCGAAATCCTCCCTGGCTTACGCTGATGCCGCGCCCGCTGCTGTCACTGTCGGCGCTGCAGCCCTGCAGCTTCACGTCCTTCAGCTAGAGTTAGTCAGCACCATCAACCGCCGTACATGTGTACGGCATTGCCGCTCGCTTCTGTGCTCAAAAAATAATGCCATAACGTGCTTTCATGCACTCCAGGCAGAGGGCAGGTGGAGGGACACATTAAACTGTACAATTCAGAAAGCAGTCAAGCAGCTCTTTTTCACTCACCCGTCCCATCCACTCCCCCAGTTACCCCCACTTTCAAATCCGATCTACGGGGTTTGCTGTCCCTGATTTTGCTGCTATGATTGCCCTTACCCATGACGCAGGTGCTGTACGACCAGCTGGACTACCTCACGGAGAGTGACCCCAATGGTGGGGTGCTGTACGTACAGAGCGCGGCACCTGACGGCCCGGCAGCCTGGCTGCTGTCTGAGGTGACGCACAGGTACGGGGAGGGCCTTATGCGGGGAAGGGCCTTATGCGGGGAGGGCTTTATGCGGGGAAGGGCTTTATGCGGGGAAGGGGCTTATGCGGGGGAGGGCCTTATGCGGGGAAGGGGCTTATGCGGGGGAGGGCCTTATGCGGGGAAGGGCCTTATGCGGGGAAGGGCCTTATGCGGGGAGGGCCTTATGCGGGGAAGGGTTTATGCGGGGAAGGGCCTTGTTAACAGGGGAAATTCAAGGACCCAGTCCATCATAAGGTATCTTTTACGGATGTGGACAAGGAACTGTTCCGCCCTCCGCGGGAAGCAGTTGGCTGAGGGCAGCCTATCCTCCATCCTTAGGTCCACCGCGGTGGAGAGCCCCGGCTGGGACGTGTGTTTTGCCTTTTGTACCGTCGCTCTTGGAACTTCCGGGAAAGGCACCAGCCGCCGTGTGCGCGGTCCTTCCGGGCGTTGCCGAATCGAGTGCGGGTTGCGCTGTAGTAATAAGCACTAATAAGTTGGCTACTAAGGGCATCTGCGGCGCTGCCCGCTCCGTCGCGCTCACACATCGCCACAGGAGGTCCGCACCCCTCCATTTAAAGAGCGGCTACTACTCCGTACTAGGACTCCCCACTTACAGTACACACACACATACACACACACGCAGAGTGGTGCGAACTCACACCCTGGCAGGACAGCAGTTTGTTCCACACGACGGGTGTGTGTGGGTGCTTAGGATGTCTTTACCTACCCGCTGGGGTGCACCTCTTAGGCCTGGGTGTCGGCCTCCTCGCGCCATCCGTTGCTGGGGGCGTTCCTCGACGTGCTGCCCGGAGCGCCGTCCTGGTCAACAAACAAGCCTGCCTGCCTGCTGTGGCGGCGGCGAAAAAGGGGCTGCTGCGGCGGCTTTTTTCCCTCAAATTCAACGAAGCTGTCAACCTATATTTATTTGTCCTTCCAAAACCCTGGCTGCCCCACTTCCCAACCCTCTAACCCTGGCCAGGCTGCTCCGCTGGCTGGAGGACGGCTTTCGCCTCAGCCGTCACACACACCACATCGCCACATGGTGCAACTACATGGACCAGGATGGACTCAAGGACGCGCTCAGCAGCGTGCGACTGGGTGGGTTTTAAGGTTTTAGGTTATCATGGGGATTAGGAGGTTTTCGGGTGCATGGTAGAAGTGCATGGGAGCCCCCCAAGGGAAATCAGGCATGATCAGTGTATGGGTAGATGGGCCCCCTGAGGTGGAGCGGATTACCTTGTCAGTGTGTTGTCTGTGAGAAGCTGCAAGGTTGGGAGGAGGTGCCATGGGGAGGGGGAGGGGGGCTTAGGAGACGTGGCCCGGGCGGATTGATGAGGGGAAA
Organism: Volvox carteri f. nagariensis; assembly: GCF_000143455.1. Taxonomy (NCBI): domain Eukaryota; kingdom Viridiplantae; phylum Chlorophyta; class Chlorophyceae; order Chlamydomonadales; family Volvocaceae; genus Volvox; species Volvox carteri. The sequence goes on from NW_003307616.1 coordinate 241,873, forward strand.
GCAGGCGCTGGTCACAACTGCGGTCTTACTCGCACGTTTTGCCTTACAAGGCTTTCAGCATGTTTTTATGTTAGGATTGACGCACACACACACACACACGTAACGGTGTCGTATGTGCCGTGTTCCGTTTTCATGGGCGGATATGCCCTGCACAGGTCGCATTTTCTTCGGGTTTGCCGTACGTGACTGCCGTACAGAGGCGTGGCGAAATGAACATCCGGACCAGCATGTGGCCCTTCGGGATGCAGTAACTGACCTCTTAGGGAAGGACGCCGCCAGCGGCGGTGGTGCCGTACGACAGGACGATCATGTTGAGTTGCCGACAGCGCTCCAGGGAGCCGCGGGGGAGCAGACCGTAACACTCAGGTAGGCCACCTTTGTGCTGGTTATGACGCCCTCCCTTCCTCATCCCGTACAACCCATCTGACGGGTGGGGCTGGCGTCTAAGGCGGCTCCAAAACTCACACGCGTCTCTGTTGGAGTGGAGGCCGTAACCGGGTATGTATGTCGTTACAGGGTGGTTAAGCTTCACCAGCGGCCCCCTTTCCCGAGGCAGTTCCCTGCTCTCCCCTGCTAGAGGGGCACCCTAATCCGTTCACCCCATCCGACTTCAGAATGTATTCGTTGGGTTCAGCAACTCACCACCAGCATCCAACCAAATCTAGCGGATCAACGGCGCCTCAACTTGGTTCCTGGTCAGCTCGCAAGTTGATATTATCACGTCCTACACCCTCCATAAGATGGGGGGCCACCTCCCATTTCAACACTTCTCAGACACCCGAGAAGTCGGCAGGCGGATTTGATCCGGGAGCAGAAGTCAGGCCTTAACCTCTGCCAGCCGCCTGCGTATGTGAGGATGTATGTATGTATGTCTGTGGATGATACATCTAAACAGTTTAGATCCAGGCAGGGGCCAGGTGATGGAGAGGGTAGGCGAGGGAAGGGGATTGCAGGTATGGAGGCGAACACGTTCTCGACCCTTCCTCGTTTGGGGGTGCTCGTGGTGGTGTTATGCACCCGGTGGTGCCGCTACCGCCGCCTTGGGGTTGACGGTAAAGTGGACGTTTGTGATCATCACGTCCTTTCGGTTGTTCTCGCAACGACTTTTACTGCTACGGCTACTTCTGCTACGGCTATGCTGCTGCTTGTGCTACTATTTGGTTTTTGCTGCATGGTGCGGTATGGGTTCGTGCCGTACCAAAGACATCTCTGTACTGCACGTCCCGGTTATTCAGCCTGATGTCCGTCCCTTTCCCCTTTCCCGCTTTCCCGCCCTCTCTCCCCTTCCCTTTGACTTCCCTCCGTGTCTTCTTACCTCCCCCCCATGTAAAGGTACTTCGAAATGCGGATGCCAGCCTACGCGCCGTGGGACGAGAAGTACGGTCCGTACCTCTACCCTTCTAAGGGTGTTCTATCGGGGCAGTGGCTGCAGCAGCTCCGAGAGGACTGCGGGTGAGGGAGAGCGCACCCCGGGGGCCAGGGGGCAGGGGGCCAGGGGAGAGGGAAGGAGGGAGGGCAGGGAGAGAGGGAAGGAGGGAGGGCAGGGAGAGAGGGAAGGAGGGAGGGCAGGGAGAGAGGGAAGGAGGGAGGGCAGGGAGAGAGGGAAGGAGGGAGGGCAGGGAGAGAGAGAAGGAGGGAGGGCAGGGAGAGAGGGAAGGAGGGAGGGAAGGGAGAGAGGGAAGGAGGGAGGGAAGGGGGGAGGGAAGGGGGGAAGGAAATGAAGCTCCTGATTGTAGGCGACTTCTTCAGGCGGCTATGTTGGTGGGAAACATCGCCACCTGGGGGGCACATACGTGCAATTGAGCGCATCTGAAAAGGTAAGGATGGTGTGACCCGACGGCACATCGTGCCCCCGGCCCCAGACCCCCCTCCCCCGGCCCCAGACCCCCACCTGCGAGCATAGCACCCGAATTCCCCCTTTCCCCCCTCCCGGCCCTGCCTCCCCTTCTTCCCCTCATCCCTGCTATCTACTCCCACCCCCTCCCCTCCTGCCCCTCAGCTGCCCCTTGTGGCCCGACCCCGAGGATCCCTCCTCCGCAGCCGCCTCCGTACCCTCCGAGCGCTTCCTGCTGGCCCCCCCGTTCCTGATGCTCAACTGGTTCGCACGGGGCCGCAAGGGTTACTGGCACCCGGCGCTCACACCCACTGGGCCGCAGCAAGTGGTGGGGCACCTTCACTATGTGCCAGGTGAGGAGGGGGTTGTTGGGGCCTGAGGCGGGGTGGAGGAGGGTGAGTTGGGATGTGGGAGAGGGGGGCTGTTTGGTTTGAAAACATTGGATATGGAGCGGCGGGGCAGGGCACAGCAGAAGGGCAGGGCAGGGCAAGTTAGAGATCTTCTGTCACTTCTGCGGTGGTCTGACTGCGCTGTGTTCGGCGTGTGTGTATGTGGACCACATTTTGTGCATACGTGTGTGTATGTGTATCTTTGGAGAATGTAGGTAGGTAGGTAGGGTAGGTGGGGTAGGTAGGTAGGGTAGGTAGGTAGGTAGGTAGGTAGGGTAGGTAGGTAGGGTAGGTAGGTAGGGTAGGTAGGTAGGGTAGGTAGGGTAGGTAGGTAGGGTAGGTAGGGTAGGTAGGTAGGGTAGGTAGGTAGGGTAGGTAGGTAGGGTAGTAGGTGTTGTAGTGTACCATCCTGTGCTTACATTGCTCCCTGTACCATTGGTGTACGGTTGCGTATCATAGCACCTGCCGTAACTCATCCGTACTTCACCCATATCATGAAATACCCCAGGCACCAGCATTTCAGTGGGCAAGTCAGCCGCCCGAATGGCGGTCGGGCAGTACGACTGGAAGCTGGCACAGCAGGTGCTAGGGCCCCGACTGTACTTTTTGCACCAGGTACGGCACGGTGTATATTACTGACTTGGTGTATTACACGGTTGGATGGTATTCCGAAACTCCAACACGCCGTGCGGAGGAGGAGGGGGCAGATCATCTCACACAAGCCCAGGCACACAATCCGGAGGAATCCGAATCCCTTCCGGTCAGTATACATTCAGGTCAGTCAACACGATCATGGACTCGCGCACCCCCTCACTGATGTAGCACACGTAATTCCCCCGTCATACACCTGATGCCATATTACACCATATTACTGCGCCAAATGGCAGAGGAGCTTAGTTGCTATAAAACACCTAAGACAGCAGCAATTACACGTCGTTCTCCATCCACGTTGTCCAGGGCACTGACAACATCCAGCCTGGTCCGGAGACCCAGCCCGGGGGTCTGGCGCCCCTGCACCTGCTGGCGCTGCACCCCTCCTTGTTGCGCTCCCTGGCATACATCCGCAGCTGGGAAGAGTATGCCCAGTTGCTGAGGGGGCTGCTGGCGGTGAGGCGGGAGGGAGGGAGGTTGGCGGGGAAAAGGGGGAAAGGGGGAAAGGTCACGGGCCAGTGAAAGCACTCCGGACCCTAAAGGGGTGTGGGAGAAAGGGGAAAGAGGGGGGAGGTAGGTCGTGGGGGGAGGCTTGGGTCACGTGGGCTTTGGGGATGATGGGGTGCTTTGGATGGATCAGAATCTTCTGAGGGCTTAATTAGGATTTGTCCTATTAAGTCGTTGAACATGTGACCGGCTGGTCATGGCTACGGTTATAGCAGTGCACCTGCAGGTCCAGGGTGTGGGTTCATGGCTCGAGGGCCTCGAGGGCCTTAGCTTAAAATGGGTGTGTTCACATGTTGGCGCAGTTTAATGCCACCACCTGATTTCGAGTGAGTTAGCAGATAACTCAAGGGCTGGTACTTAGTCTGTACGGCGGCATCGCAGCCTTGAGCCACTGCAGCTTTGCATCAATGATGCACAGAGGCTCTCTTGACGCATGCCAGGGTGTAAGACCCAGAGAGCAAGCTTTCCTTTTCTTTTTTGACTTCCCTGGTTTCCTTTTTGGCTGGACTACTGGTCTTGGAAGGACCGTGTGTGTGTGCTTTTGCACGTGCATTGCTGGATGCTCAAGTGGCCCATGGGTCGGTCACGCCTCATGCGCTGTGGCGCCAGGTCACGCCCTCGATCACCCTCGCGTAGCTCCCCGCCCCATACACACACCCATATAGAGCCAAGTCCCTCCTCACACAGCGGTTTCCCCCGTTACCTCTTTTCACTGGACAGACACGCAGTCATTCCTTCCCCTCCGTCCTCGGTATCTCCCGACATTTCCCGATGCTTGGACCGCACTGACCCGTGGGTCACCTGTGCAGACTGCCATAGTGCTAGGCCGGGTGCCAGTGTGGCCCGACGCCCCTTGCGCCGCCCCTTGGATTGCCGAGTCCGGAGCGGAGGGTGCCTCCACGTTGCCCCTGACCATACGGCAGGTGGGGACATCATGGCTCCCGGGAGGGGTAGAAGAGGGCAAGGAGGGGGGTAGGCAGGGTTTGAGGGGGTGATGCGGCGGCTGTGTGGCATGTATTAAAGCTTGGCTATGGGTGCGTGCCTGTTGCTAATGCGGTTATAAGCCGGGTAACCTTTCCTAGGGGGGGGAAAGGGGGGAAAGGGGGGGTGATGGGGGATGGTGGAGGGAGCTCTAATCCAGCCTCCCCCCGTTTGCCCTCCTGGCTTTCCAACCCGCTTCCCTCTCTCCCGCGAGAGCTCTACAAGCTCTCATCTACGTCATCTCCCTTATCGCCGTACGGCCGTCGAATGTCTGCCAGGAGTTCATCCCATACGGCACGCATGCGGCAGACCTGTGGTGCATGTGGTTGCCGCTCCTCACGGAGGGATGTTTGTTCGACGGTCGGGGCATGCTGACACTGGAGTTTGCGCATTGGAGGAGCAAGATGTTGATGTTGCCGTACATCGATCCGGACGAGCGAAACACAATTGGGCTCGTGTCAGGTATGTGTTGTGCACATGTGTGGTACAGGGCGCTAGATGGGGAGGCTGAGTCGCCTTACGGTACCTTGTGGTGTACTCTACACCCTGGGTAAGGCCAACATGTTGCTGCACGGATGCCTCGGGACATGGGCTTGCCGTGGTTGCAAATTTCTCGCTGGTGATTGACGGATTTGTGTGGTTCAGGTTAGCGCTTACCGAGCCCCCGGAGTATCCTGACTCATGTCTGGATGTATGTTTGTCGGTAGTTCAGGGATTCCTCGCAGCCGCCCGAAGCTACGTCTAGAATTGGTGGATTAGCCGATTAGCGACTGCACCAGGTCATTAAGCGCTTTAAATTGGGGTGTTGGGAGTTAGAGATTAATAGGCTCCATGACCGCGAGCGTGCTGCAGGTTTTGTAGCTGCAGCGCGGTGGAAGACGAATTGCATGCATGTGTTGGGGAATGCCCTGCGTATGATGGCTTAAGGGCTTAGTCTGGGAGTGAACTCGGGTTTTAAGGGCGCAGCATGCGCACCATCATGACCGAGGTTCCCCCGCTGGCATTGCGTAGCTAGATTTCTCTTCGAAGTCTAGGAGACTGGGCACGCAGCGCTCCGCCGCTTCACGCTCAAACGGGGGTTGGAGGATGGCGACAGTCCCCCCCGACACCGTGTAACATTAATTTTCAGCAACGGTCTATGACGTCCCGGTCTATGACGGACCCCTGCGAAACTTCTGCGGACACTGTAAGTGTAACCGTAACGGTTAACCGTAACGGTTAACACCCTTCGAGACATCCCCGGGCTTTTTCCGCCTGGGTGCAGCCCCTGCCGCTCCTCGCCGTTCACCCCCTCTCCCCCACGGCTTCTTGCAGAGCACATACACACTCACACACACACACGCGCACACGCGCGCACACGCGCGCGGACACATAGCTAACCCCTCCCCTCCGATCATATCTTTATCTTCCTCTGACGGCCCCTGGGGGACGTTATTAGGGTTTCCAACCTGGACCCGGTTTCCTTTGGCCCCCTCCCCCTTTCCTCGCCCTCGCGCGCCCAAACACACGCGCAGCGGAGCTGGGCGCTACTGGGGTCCCCACCTCCAACGGCTCCAATCCCACCTTGAGGATCTTTTCCCTGCCCCGAGATGACCTGGCTCGGGCCTGGTCCCTGAAGCGCACCCACGTATTCAGGTAGGCTGCCTTGAGCATCGGAGATATACCGTGTTGGAACGGGAGTCAAGGGACACACGACGCAGCGCGAGGCATCGCAGACAGTTTTTTCGAATGTTAAAGGGATGTTTTGGTGTATAAATTTAGGTGAGATTGTTATGGGGGTTGCTGCTCGCGTGGTTTGCATGGTGGGTTTCTTTCACTGCTGGGTAACCGCTTGAGATTGAGAATGAGAATGAGATTTAGGGTTTTGCCTTGCAAGAGCCCGCTTTCGGCGCGTGATCTGGATTGCTTGGGGTAGTTTGAGCCGTTGCGCGGCCAGAGACTGCGTGTAACTCTTTTCATACCTTTGGGTTGTGAAGGAAAGCAATCTGGCCCATGCTTGGGAAGCCTCTCGCCCTCTCGCCCTCTCGCCCTCTGTATGCATGTATAGCATCAAGTCGATTCGTCCAACGTTTTTTGGGCCGCACCGGAAGTTCCGGATCCGCATTCAACTTCAAACATGTCGCTCGTCCAAACGGCTCCAAATGTTTCCCCCCGTTGGGCCCTCTCCCACACGGGTTTCACCCGCCCACCCACCCGCCCGCCCACCTCACCTGGCTGGGGCCCCGGCTGTCACAGGGTGTTGTACTTGATGAATCCTCTACGGCCGGTGCTCTCCCGGGGTACCGTGGAGACCAACAGGCTGAATATGGTGCAGGATATATGCAAGGCAACCAACCATGAAGAAATGGTTCAGGTGGGCTCTTGCGGGCGTGGAGATGATGGAGGAGGTGGTGGAGGTGGAGGAGGTGGAGGGTGGTTGGTGAGGATTGGGGTGCAGGTGGTGGTGGTTTGGTGGAGGAGCGAAGGTGAGGATGCGGGTGCGTTGGGCAGGGGGGATGTCAGCGTACAGCGCGTGGCCAGGCGTGGGGTAACTCAGCGTGGGTGTATGAGCTCGGTGAGGTGGAAAGGGTTGCGGACTGAAGCTCAGGGGGGGCCCGTGCGAAGCAGGTGGGGAACGGGCGGCATACGGCAGAGGGCCCCAGACCAGCAGGTGCTGAGCAGCAGCATTGACTACAGCAGCAGCAGCAGCAGCAGCAGCAGCAGCAGCAGCGGTGACGGAGGCAGTAAGAGCGCCATCGTCAGCAGCAGCACAAGCTGCTGCTGCAGCTGCTAGCCCTGTCATTGACATGTTGTCATGCATGCTGTCGTCGTTTCTGCAACTCCTCACTGCACTTTCCGGGTGTTTCATTTTCGGGGCTCGTATTGTACGGCAGGACCTGAAGGACAAGCCGTACAAGGAGCCCACCATGCCCAACCTGGAGCTCAAGGCGGCGGCAGTGGGTGTCGACGGTCTCATCCGTGCCGCCCCGGCCATCCCTGGATACAACGTGCCCCCCGGGACGGAACCCCAGCAACATGATCAGCAGGTGGAGCAGAATACCGGGGACAGCGTGCCTGTGGACGGTACTACCCCTGAAGCTGCAGTAGATGCAGCCGCTGCCGCGGCGATTTTAGCGGCGGCGGCCGCTGCCGCTGCCGCCGCGGCGGGACCCCCAGGCGACTCTCAGGCGCAGGCGGCGGTTGCGGCGCGTGCTGACAGCCCCGGCAGCGCAAGCATCCTTGTCGGAGCTGGTGCCGCCGCCAGTAGCACTACAGCCTACGGAGGAGGAGCAACAATCCTGGCAGGGAATACGGAGGCCATGCCTGAGGAGTACGATAGTGCAATGGCGGCAGCCGGATGGAGCCACCGACAAGCCATTCGCGGCGCACGTCGCTTTGACGCTGTCAGCCTCGGCGACGGCGGCGGGCTGGACCACGGCATCGGCGGCTTAGGCAGCGCGCTTGCTCTTGATGACGGCGGCGGCGACGATGATGACGGCGGCGGCGCCGGATGGGGGTTCCGGGCACACCGCACCGTGGCTGGCACCCGCCGCTTCCACGGCACTGCAGAGCTGGTGGGGCACCGACTGGCAGGTCGGCGGCGGCAGCACCGGGTCTACGGCACCAGGGCCCACGGAGTGGTGCCCTTCCATGCCGGCAGGCGCGACAACACGCGTACTCTGGCCGCTGGCGACGGCGGCGCTGCCGCTGCTGACACTCCCTAAGAGGCCGGGGAGGCCGTCCGTCTTGCTGGCTGGCTGGCTGGCTGCTTGCTGGCAGAACCGTGGTGGTGCGTTCTGCAGTAACGGAGACGCCCAGGAGTCGTGTGACACCCGTAACACTTCCGGGATGTTGCAGCAGGCCGCAGGAAAGGGAACACTTACCCGTATAGGGGCTAGGCACGGGAGGAGGGCGAGGAGGGCATAGAGGGCGGGAAGAGGAAGATGATGATGAGGAGGCGGGGGGAAAGGGAGGCGACGTGACGTGGCATGACATGAGTACCGTATTAACAGTTCAGGTGAGGATTACGGCGTTCCTAACGGTGTGTGTGAGCACGCTGTGCTCCTGTATCCTGTATGTATATGTGTGTGCAAAGTGAGCTTTGGTGGCACGGCAGGCGCACTCACCCGCCAGCTGCTCCAACGGACAGCCAGTTGCCCAGTTGCCTGCCGTCCAGGGTCACGCATCCTAAGCCGGCCGGTGGCTGTGTCGGCGTGTACGGTATGTACGGCGCCGTTTAAATAACCCGGGAGGCCCCGTGCTGTCAGTGCTTACACTGCTGGGGTTGCCGGGGCGGGTCGTGGCACCTCCCCCACTTTGAAGGAGCGTGCAGGACTAGGAATACGTATTCATGGTGGGCCTTGTGGTGGTTCTGGCGGTGGTAGCGGTGGCGGACAGGTAGGGGCATGTTACTTGGTGCCGCTGGATGCCCTGTATTGGGGCCCGACTATCAAGAGCGCAACGTCTGTCGTGGTACGATGCCGTAGGGCGGGAAGGGCAGGAAGGTTGAAGGGGACGCGGAGGGGATCGTGTTTGCTGTATCTGCGGAGGAGCTGTTCGCAGCCTACTGCACAGGGCGTCCCATCCCCGCCGCAGTGTAGCTGAAGAAGGCGAGGTTAGTAGGAGTTGAAAGGGAGAGCGCTCGGGTTCCTGGTGCTGAGAACGAGGGTGAGCATGCTGACATGGCAGCCTGACTTGTGACGATGTGGTGAGGTTCACCATATCGTAGTTCCCGCTTGTGCATGCAGCCCCATGTACGGCAATGAAGAAGGCAATGCAAGCCCATGTACGGCAATGAAGACACGACTGTCCTTAAAGCGTTTTGTCAATCCAATCAGTTTCATTCCACCACATGCGATGATGCAAGACCAGTACGCTATTGCAGTTCTCGGCATGTTCGCTCAGGGCTGCATCACTCGCCTGCAGGTTCGCTCATAGCCGGCAGAGAAACACAATAGTAGCTGTTCTGGGTGTTCTGTTCCTTTCCTTCTTCTTTCCCGGAGGCATTGCGTAGTAGTGCCGGGGCGTAGTAGTGACGGTGGCATAATAGCATTAAGGGTGGTCTCAACGGAGCCGGTGCATACTCATACATACATACATACCTGCACACGGGGGGTCCCAATGTAATCTGCGGTTAAGCATGCGTTCTTCCGAGCAGCTACACTGCTGAGCATGAGCGCTACTAGTAACAAATACAAGTGGTATCTTGTACAGCGGCACATTTCCCTCTGCTGGTGGCGAGCAATGGAAATGCATCATACGTGCTTGCATGCATGCATGCATGCATGCATGCATGTGTTGTGTTGCATGCATGTGTTGTGTTGCATGCATGTAAAGGCATGCGTGACCATGCAACCTTAAGACCTTGTAATATCGTACATGCGACTTCCGTGCTAGGCGTCCAGTTTGGTTTCAGTCGGCTCTGCACACCGCGTCCTGTGTGTATGGGCATAAGTGTACTGACATACTGCATGTGCAAGATCTGAAGAAGTTCAAGAGTGCAGGGTAAAGCCTGGCAAGTTTTTTGTGAAATAAACATCGGCCTGTGTTACAACCTACTGCCTGCCAGGGGGCTCGCGGGCGACGGCGATTAGCAGCTCGCGACGGCGACAACGATTTCGTGGCAATCCCCACAGCCATCAAAACATTGCACGGCCGAACGACTCATCCGCGTCATAAAAAGGTGGTGTCCGCATCACTGCAGATTCATTTGCTCATTCGCTTCGTGCCAATTGCTGACTTCTCTAGCGACCAACGCCAAACCACGACCCAGCTGGCTGGCGAGCAGGCCGTTCGCCTCTTTCGGATCTATGTCCCAAATGTCGACTACCACGATTATCACTACTGCTACTGCTGCCGGTACTACTGCTGGTACGACGACCCTGTCGATTTTGCATTGTGCGCTTCACCGCTTCGAAGTGACGCTCATTGGAATAAACGAACGTCTTGCAGTTTGGGGGCCAACCTATCCTTCCCGTACGCCAAGCAACTGAGCATCTGGCGGTGACGGCGGCGTGACCTGGTTCCCGTGTCGGCCAGTCGGGGAGCGCATCCGCACATTTGTAAGTACTGCCACTACTGCAGCAGTACTACCAAACATAAATAGACAGGTGTCTGAGCGGCCTGCATGCGCTCGAAATGCGCATACGTAATGGCACGCAAGGGCGCCTCTCTCTTCCCCTCGCTTCATGTCCCTCCATGTCCCCAAGTTGCCCCAGTACGGTACCTCGTCCCAGTCACCAGCCAGTTCCGGCGCCGAGCCGAGGAATCACCCAGCCAGGCAGCCAGCCAGCTAGCCAGTCACAACCATAGCCACCCGGGCTCGGGGAATAATTTGCTTCATTCGAAGGCCGCTTCCGGAAGTGGCCCGGACGACCCCCAGTGCCCCATTCCCCCCCCATGCCCGCCATGGTCTCGCGGGATGTGACCGTCCTGCAGCATGCATAACACAACTTCGCGCCACGCCCAATGGCGCTTTGGGGGAGGGAGCCCGGGCGCGCTGCTCAGGCTGGAACAATTGCCTATTCTGGCACTGGCCACTACGAAACAGAGATACACACACATGTATTCAAGCCCTAACCTATCAACACAGTTATTGACACACACACACACACGCGAGGAAAGCAGTAGATGCACCCTTCGAAACACACACTACGCACAAAACGTTCCCGCATTTCGAGACACACTACTAAACGTGCCAAACGTTCCTGCACATGGATTTATCTGACCTCTCCTGCCGTATGTAAGTTACTCAGCAATCGACCGTGTGCATCATCGGCAAACTCATTTGTAGCAGACACATAGAACACAAGGGCCACCGACGGAAACAAGCGCATCCTTCAGCAGTAAACGCGACACATCGCACAGGGGCACAAGCAGCGGCAACTGACCATGCCAAACTGCCGGAAACGGCACCTCCTAATAATCTAATCGAGCCATCACGGCAAAACAACTGGTGACTCCACTACGTCAGGAAGGGAGCCGGAAGGGCTGCCCCACCCTCCTCGGCAGACGATCAGCGGGCCTTGTCTGTACTACTCAAATCACCACCCAAAAGCTGCTACGACGTCGAGGTCCTGGAGAATTCGTGCAGGTGCACAATGGATTCACAACAAGGGCGGCCACTTTCCCGACTGCCTAAGCACTCTTCACTTGGCTAGACCACCGCCCTCGCGCAGTGTTAGCAACCCGTTGTGCCGATGATGCATGCAGCATAGGGACCCCCGGCACCTTGCCGGCGGGGAGGTCTACGCTGCGTTTAAAGCAAGGTGGACACAGCTGGTCCCACGGGTGCCAGGCGCGGCCTGCTGGTTGGGAACCCTGCCTGTGTGGGGAGCGTGTTCCCCTAGAGCCTGAAGGGGTGCCCAAAAGTGTGCAGTCTGCAGCGGAGCTGCCTTACCGCCCATCCTATTCGGGTCACGCCATCCGCCTCCTACTCGTCTTCTCCCTTCTCGCTTTGTGCAGCCTGCGATGACATGTATGGATGCGATGTGCAGTACGCCACACGCTGCGAAACACAACTCTGCATGACGATGGAACTGGTCCCCTGACATGCAAATGCCGGTAGCAGCAGCAAACAACAGCAATAAATAAAGCAATACATTTTAAAGCAGCAGCAGCACTGTAAACAGCATCATCACTGGCAGATCTCTACCTCCCACAACACCTTCATCAACAGCTCCGGCACAAGAAGCAAGAACAAAGCGATAGCGCCGCCACAACCGACACACGTTCAGCGGGGGATCGACGCCGGGCCTGACCGGCAGCCTGACCCTTCCAGGAAGCACAACGAAACCTCCTCCCAGGGGGGCCTCATGGCCGCACCTCTATCCAGCCGGGCAGAGAGCTGTTCCCGTACAGCCCTGTACGACACGGTACAACGACGCGCTGAGCTGCATGACGACGACGACCAATCGGTGTGTCACAGCTTCATTTACCGCACGTTGAGCGCTGGCGCTTGCCCGCGCCTATTGCTTGGGCCGAGCACCTGTGGTGTGCGGGTGCGGCCGATCTCCAAGAAGCTAAAGAATTTTCCCACATGTCGACCTGCCGGAGAAGGTTCCCAAGAACTCCACCTCCGGCGCATGTAGGACACATCTGGACGCCGAAGCGGAAGCCGATCAGGTTCCCGCCGCAGAGCCAGCATGTGCCCCACGGGCAGGCGGCCAACGCGTCGGCGATTTCCAGGACTAGCTCTCGCCTGTAGATTGGAAGCGAGCAGAAAGCCCGCCGTCGGCCTTTATTTACTTTGCAGGACATGGCCGCATGTCCTGTTCTGCCCTGCGTTCAAGGTCAGTGGCGGTGACGTTAATCGGCATTGGCGCCGGCAGCAATGCAGTGCGTGTGAGCAGCGAAGGGACACTTACGGTGCTCTGATGGAACCCGCAGGCGGGACGCGTGCACAGGCTGGTATATACGTAACGGGCCCATGCGAGCCGGATTTAAGTCTTGGTTGCTGTGGAAAGGAAAGCGGCTAATTACGGATTTGGTCCTGTTCGGCCTTGCCTGGTGGTTGAAGCATATGCTTTGCATACACACACATCGTGCCAAGAACCCTAAATGCCTGTAGAACTCAAGGCCCTTACAAACTATAATATTCTAAAGTTGACCGTGTCTACAATTTTGGACTATATAAAACTCGTGTTCGACCACGCAACGCAATCGGGCGCACCCACCTATCTTCCTGTATGTCTCTTTCCAAGCTTGTCTTCAAGGGGAGCCTAAGCGGCCTTCTTTTGGCCTGCTGAGGGGCTGGAGCTTGGAGTCTCGCTCGCACTGGGGCGTTTACTCTGGTTTTCTGGGGAAGGAGGGGGCACCTTCCACCAGTTGCGCGTCGGACTCGGTGGGAGTGGCGGGAGAGGCGGGGGCTTGGGCGCGCGGGGTGGTGACCGAACTGCATAGCACAGTGGGTGGGCGGAGCGCGGGGGGCGGGGAGCGGGGACGGAGGTATGGATAAGCGGGCATGGATAGCAGTTCAAGGAATTGGCATTAATGCTTTAGCTTAGTAATGACAACGCCTGGTGAAGTGGGTATGCGACCTTACGAATGCGAGCGTCGCAAAAAGGAGGCACCTGGTCACCCAAGGAGCAAGGCTCCCTGACCAAGCTAGCGTCTGATTTCGACCGCCCTATTGCCGGCGCTGCAGCTGCCGACCCGACCACCACTTGCCAGCGTACAAGCCAGTTACAGAAAGTAAGGCTGTTAGAGAAACGAGGACCCTTCCCAACATCCACAGAACTGTGCTGACACCGGCTGAACACGGGCCTTTGCAGAGCTGTATCCATCACCACCACCGCCAACAAACAGCCTCATCCCACAGCCTCCTAAAGTCTTTCGTGGTCTGGCGAATCAACTGATTGTTGTCCATTATGGCAACGAACTTCCGTACTGAGCGGGTACAGCCTTCGCCCTTCAACCCCGAAGACATTATCCAGCGCCAAACTAGGTCCAAGTGACTCCGGAGAAGAATGAAGGATTCCGAACACGCGCCATCGCACCAACATGCTGTGGGGCCCCTTTTTGCAGGGCGTGCCTACGGTGAATTCCCTTGGGAGTGCAGGGCAAGGGAGTGTCTCTGGTTGCCTGGTGTTGTCCGAGCCGTTGTGCATACGGTGTCTGACCTGCTGCAGGTACCTCTTTGGCCCCTTCATCGGCCATTACAGTGTGCCAGTGCTGACAGCACCGATGACCTGTTAGGTCCCGCTGTAACCTCATTCATTCATTCGTGCCGTGACTTAAACCCCCGGGCCCGGAATCTTTTAATCGCACGGTTCCGTATTGGAGTAAAAATGCTGCTTCAAGGTTCCCCAGGTTCAACACCACTTACCCTTCGCTATAATAGGCGGCGACGTATCAGTGTCGGAGTCCTCGGAGGGTGGAGGAGCGTAGTCGGGCGTCGGTGGGTAGGGGGAAGGCGGCTTGGGACTCGGAGGGGGAGGCCGCCGCCGACCTCCTGTGATCAGGGGTGGCGGCGTAGGCGACGGTGGCGGCGGCGGGATCGGCGGCCAGGCCTCGGGCGGGTTGTAATCGTACGGTGGAGGTGGCTCGTACTCTGTGGGATGGGCCGTGTGGAAAAGGCCGCGGGGAGTGTCAGGTAGGGTTTTTGAGGTGGAGGGGACTAATCATGTGGCTTATGGGTTACCTGGTGGAAGAGCACATGCACACGTACGAATGCAAGCTCGCGTCCACGCACACGTACATACATACACACACGCACGCATGTATATTGCTCTACGTAAGCATGTGCATACCTACAGTTATACGCACGCGCGCAAAAAACGCCCAGGTGGAGAGACAGGCATACAGACGGATAGACAGACACGCGGGCAGGCGCGTACTGCACCTGGTGGAGGAGGTGGCCGGATCCTCTTGGGCGCCTTCGGTGGTGACGGCGGTGGCGACTTTGATGGTGGCGGAGTAGGCTTCTTCGCCAGGAGGGATCGGCGAGTCGTGAGGGCATCTGCGCGTCCGAGGTTGTGGGTGGTAACAGTGACAAATCGCAACGTTTTAAGTTCATCAGCAGGCATGGCGGAAAGTACGGTTCGCCCGGATTTAAATTTGTAAGACAAAATAAAATTATAGCAGCGGGATGAGGCTACCTTTTGTGAAGGCGCTTTCCGGCAGCCGCGGCTCTGCATCGGGGTACGGAGGACTTTCCTCTTACGAGGACGAAATAGCGATGAGGCGCTCATGTTCGCCATCCCGCGTGGGCAGGACGACAACCTAGGTACTCGCTAATAAAAAGGAAGGAATATCTCTATAAATGGAAATAGTGGGGCGGGAGCGAAACGTGACCACGTAGCCCAGAGAAATGTACTGGCCTGACACCTGTATAAAAGCGCATGTATATGGGCCGCATGGATTTTGCTACTTGCCTGTGTGAGCACTGATGGAAAGGAAGAAGCAGGCCAATAGCAGCAAGCTTGTTGTGAGCTTGCGGGACATCAGGCTGTTGCAAGGGCCCCGCATCCCGGCGCCTTGATGGAGGCCTTGATGGTTCATACTCACAGTATCTCAAGATATAATTTTACTCTGATGTTACCTGTGGGTAGAAAAGCGTTTCAGGTCGACTCCGTCGAAGTGATGACTGATAGGTTGGACAGGCTCTGCTTCCTCAAATCTAACAGGCAAAATTAATGAGGAGCAATAACAGGATACATCTATTTGCAGTGATGGATTTCTCACGTCTAATTGAGTTGAACGCCAGCTAGCGTGCACTACAATTGCGGACTGATTGCAGCTCACCCACGGCGCGTGCCTTTGCGATCAGGTCAGCTGGAACAAATTGCTAGAAGATTCGCTGGCTGTTATTTGTAGGCACAGATGTCAGACCGATGAGGCTTCCGCCTTGCACCCGGGTTCTGCGATCTAAACAATCGCAGCAGTAGACTGCGCAATTGACTCCTCTTATAATAATAGAGGTTCTGCCTATAGTATAGGCAGCTTCCTCAAAAATTAGGCTGCAGGTTCACCTATTATATCTTCGCTGAGGGTTGTACGACGGGTGGGCAGTCACGGTCTGGCCGTTAGCGCAGCCGACGCAATCGCACCACACTGAATGTGCTCCGTGGTACAGATAATGATAGGCCTATATTTCTTCTTCAAGATACCTTAACGGGAGCTTGAGTTGCACTGTGTTTCACATTTATGGTTGCTTGATTCTTGGAGGATCCAGTTAGGTCAGAAATTAGAGTTCGCACCACTATTAACAAATTGTAAGCAACATGTGTGATTATGGAAGGCATTTGGAAGCTGCCGCGGAAAGGCGGGCGGGGTTCAAGTAAAGTACTGCTCTATTAGTGGAGTCCAGCTTACTCGACGCTCTTAATTGATAAATCTGATATCAGTTACACCTCTGATGACATTTTGTGCGTCTGACTGAACGTCTCAGTAAGGCTTTCAAAACAGGCCTAAACGAACTTTGGGCAGCAAGTTTCTCTAGATTTGCTGCCTTAACTATATGTAAAGGAGTTTCATTGCATCATGGTACTTGGGCACCCCAGAATTTTCGCCCTGTAACAGGTCTTCGTTTTGCAAAGCCCTACCTTATCTAGGGAAATTTTGTCTCTAAAGCATATCCAAAAATCAGCACCTGTGATGTACTATGTTTTTAACTCTCGGGAAACGCCGTCTGTCCTTCCAGACCGCATTCGCTTTAGGGTCCAAACAGGCTGTTAGGCGTCTGTCTGGGTGCTGGATGAAAGCATTCGCTCTGCGCCGAATACCTCTGGAAGATTCTCCTAAATATGGCTTTATAGGCCAAGTTGGCGATTGTTGTTGCGATTAAGAAAGCAAGGCCGCGTTTCGATGGCTGTTCCGTTACAGGAGGTTACGCTCATATGCCTAACTGGACGGATGTCCACTTCACGTTTTTGTCAACTCACAACGTCGAACTTTCAAGATTCATCATCGATTATGATTAGAGTCATCGCAGACAAGATCGCTTCACAGCTTCATACACGCCGCATGCCTGCGTTGGTTACGTAGCTAGCAGCCAACGACCTGCGGCTTGGCGGCGATATGTCCTGCCTACGTCCCTGCATATCGGTTCCTTACCATCCATAAATGTATGCTTGTGATTAGCAATGCATTTTTATGATCCTAACCCTGACTAGACGGGCCTCCGTCAGACGTCGAGTTCCGATGATCGGAAATAAAAAGTTAAACAATTGATACGTGTGTTTCCAGCTCGGCATGTTTTTTTCGCGCCAGTCGCTTCTTCCCAGTAACGGGTGCTAGCAGCTACCACCACTGTTTCTGACACAGCCGTCGGCGTTTCCCGCGCTTGGTATTGCCGCCTCTGCGCCTAGCTGATGCAAAGTCCCCAGGTCACCAGCAAGAGAGAGACGATTTGCACAATTGGCAACGGCCCTGTGTCTACCTCGGCAGATCTTGCACTATTGCGAGAAACGGCATAACCCTTTTTTGCCAATCTGCAGATTGAAGAAGAAGAAGAAGAAGAAGAAGAAGTAGAAGAAGAAGAAGTAGAAGAAGAAGAAGAAGAAGAAGAAGACCATGTTCTAGCGCGGGCTTGAGCATTAGGTCAGATTCCACCAATTCATGTACGAGGCTTAGCGGACCCCGTCCAGAGGAAGCAAGGAGTGCGTTTTCCGCATGCTAGCCTCGGTTCGTGGGTCAAGCATCTTTCCCCTTTCTCGTTCTCCATTTACCTCCAGCTCCCACAATTAAGTGGATAAGATTGTGAATGTAATTAGAAGGATGATGCCGTGTAAGGTATCAACGGCCACCTAAACGGGATTGGCTGGCGGCAACTCCCTAAGAGGTTAGCAGCAGAGCTGCCCTGAACCGGTGGCGGCGTTGCGGCAACACGGGCGGCTGCAAAGCAATGGAGATACGCGGTGACGCTGAGATGTTGGTCTGGCAGGTAGCGTCCTTGCTGGTGGTAACATGGGTGCTTCACATGATGACTGCTTATTGAGAAGTGCCTTGCCTTCTCCCTGAGGCTTGAGCAACTTTCCTTTCTGTGTGCCTATTTTAGCAATTGCGGTTGCGGCGCTTTTTGTTAGTTGCCACGCAGTGGAGGTCTAAGGTCTAAGTAGTTGCGGGCCCTCTTGCGGGAGATAGATGTAAGCTCACTCACCAAACCGCACGCTCAAGTTTCCTTGCAGTGTGACGCACGATGGGATGAAAAGAAAGGATAACATGCGGTCCCTCAGGCCCCAGCCTGTTGTTGAAATATATACGGCATTATGGAAGTTTGACGCTAAGGAATGCCACGTTGGTAAGCCTGAAAAAGGCAGATGAGCCTTTCTTCAGACGAGGCGCCGCTGATGGAGAGCGGCAAGACACCAAGCACGAAAGGGAACGAAAGGGGAGGTGGCGTATCGACGGTGGCATACAAGAAGGGACCCGCACACAGCGGGCCGCCGTGAGCCCCTGCCAAGACTAGATGAAGGAGTTACCTGGAATAAAAACGGCTGTGTCGTAAGGGGCGGCTACAGCCCATTTCCTTTCTGCCATCCTGTACCTAATGACCGGCAACCAAGGAACAGTTACAGACTGCAAACTGTTTAACAGCACGGGCAGCTACTTCGAGGAGGACAAGTCGAAGTATAGAGGTTGCCCGTCCATCCATGTTGCTGTGTTGGAGAGTGACCGACACTGTAGACTCGCAATGTGGGGTCATACATACATACGGAGCGTTTGAGGGGTCAATACGCCCGTTTCAAAGGTGGCCTTGGGATAACACTTTAAGCTTCTTATCTTGTCGGCATATCACATACTGCACACAGGTGTGAATGTCGCGGCGTTGTTCGGTCGACACAAGTCACTAAGCGAGTCCGCAACTTTTTGAGCAATTTCAAACTGGGAATCCAGCTGTTTTGTTGTCACATCCTTTTGTTTGCTGACCATGCAAAGATCTTGACATGCACGAAGTATTGTGCATGGACAGGTTAGCTACAAGTTCCGCACACAAGTGGGGGTCCGTCTGTAAAAGCCGGGGGAGCCATGGACGATCATAACACTGTGGCGCTGATTGAGGACGTTGTCAGTGATCATCGCCGCGCGTGCTACCACCGCTGAATCGCGCTATAGTCCCAGCGACCTCAGCGGCTGCGACCTTCGTCCAGAGGAGAAAGAAGGAGAACGGGACACTGCAGCTGCAGCGCCGCGCAGACCGGTAAGCACTTCAGGGCCCTCTTTAGCCTGGCTTTTAAGGCATGTGGGTAAGAAGATATTTTTGCTCGTCAGATAGGTCAGGATGTCCAGATGTCGAGCTCCTGTTTCCGCCCGCCACAGACCCGCTATTGCCTGCACTGGGGTGAGGATAACCTCCGCCGTTTCGGATACGGACGCTGAACCTACAATTGGGTCAAAAAGCTAATGCGCTGATCTCGATCACCATCCTCACATACTATCGGAAGGCATGAACCTGCCCTGGGCAATGGCGTGTGCTCGGAAATGTCCTTGTCTTCCATCAACACGCACTTGTGCTACCTTCCATTCACGAATGCCCTTGTGGATGGTCCTGGGGGCAGCACCCCATGCCCTAACCAAATTGGTCTGGGGCTCATGGACTGTAAGCAGTCAGTTTGCCACTTATTGTTTACCAAGAATTGAGAGGAAAGTAAGGATACGACATCTTACGACTCCCTGCGTGACAGTGCTGTGCATCTGCTGCATTAAGGTAAGCAAATAAATAAATAATTTAATGATTAAATTAACGAAAATGCAGCAGGCGCCTGTCCGCCACTTCGAACTTGCTCGGTCGTAGCAGGTGATCTAGCTAAGCGCAGTAAGAGGCGGCTCAACCCTTGCGATAACCTCATTTTTCTGGGGTCCTGCAAACATCGTGTTCGCAATGTCTTAGCAGCCTTATAGCCCACTCGACGTTGGACGGTCGTGCCTTGCGCGAGCCGCTGCTACAGACGCCAAAACATGATGGGCAAAGATCAATGATAGCCGTTTGTTGTCGGTCGTATAAGCTGTGCAGGCTGTTCCGTTAACATTTCCTTTTCCTTTTCAAGTATCTAACTGGTTCAGGAGCCGTAAGGGACCCAGCCCGGACGCATGAGTAAGCGTCAGTAAGTTCGCAGGTAGGAAACAGCTGTATGTGCCGCGCAGCCAGGATCACGCAAAGCATGCACCCGCGCAGTTCTTTAGGTAATGCGCTCAGACGTGGTATGCACTTGCATCAGTTGCATTTGTCCCTACTCTATCGCCTTCTCTAGGAAACTCCTCCATAACACAGAAGCGCAAAGCCCCATTCCAAAGGAATTGGCTGGAGACCCGGAAATCCTTACGGCAGATGTGTCCATCCCCCACTTCATGCGGCAGAACATCAGGCATGGGCAACATCACGGAGTTGCTAGGTCACAGCGCGGAATACGCAACTCAGGCGGTTTATCAGTCAGTTCCATCCTAGGGTAGGCAACCAGCCGCAGTCCCCGGCACGGAAATCCTGCACCCTCGGGCAGAATGAGCTCTCGTGAAGCAAGCCCACAGACCGCTACGGATCCCCAGGCGGTGCCGAGGAGCAGGCTGAGGCGGGGTCGCATGTTTACGAAGAATGCTGCCCGGGCGCCGTGGCGGAGAAGATACAACTTATCGACCCTTGCAAGCAAGGCAACGGCTGGTGGAAGTGCGGGAACCTTCCAGGTCGATGTTTTTGAAAAGGCTTTCATATCTGGTGTCACTGGGTGTTCGTGACTGAACCAGCGGGGCTTCGGCTCCGTGCCCTGTCCTGCTGCTGCGCTGTCAGCGCTGCTCTCGCTGCAGCACGTCGTTGAACAGGATACATCATATCTGCGAATCGTTGAACAGGATACATCATATCATGATCCTCGATCATGAAGTCATCTGTAAGCCCGATAAGATCGCATAGGCAGGCAGAGGCTTGGGACGTGGGACCGCTGCTTGTAGCCAGAGCGGCTATCATGGAGAACAGACCTGTGGTTCTTCAGCGCTGTAAATGCCTTGGGCACATCCAGCGTGAGTATCTTCCGCGGTATCGGAAATGGAACCCACTGCTATTGACCCCCGTCGGAGCTTGGTTTAAAAAAATGGCTGGCTGGCGCGACCTCGTCGGTCGAATAATAGGAAAAAAGTTAGAAGGCAGGCTCAGCAGCCTAGGAGTATTCCTTCGCTAAGATGTCTTTCCGGAATATTGGTAATATATGTCTGTTGTGCTCAACGTCAAAGCACGCAATTTTCCTATGCTGCTGTCAGTGCAGTCCGTTGGCGAATTTGAACTTGGATCGGAGTTGCCGTTTGGCACACACGCGCATCGTACGCATGGAATGGCTTGCAGACGAGACTTCCATCGAAAGCTTAGGCTGGAGAAGCAGCCGACGACTTAAGACTTTGAAGGAAAGGATAGTCGTCATGGATCGGAGCAGTTCTGAGCAGTGACCTTCATATATGACCGTTAAGGGCAGCAGTACAGATAGACGATGTCGTCTAGGAACTTGATACAAAAGCATAAGAATTGTGCCGCAGAGGAACTTTAACGAAGGGGAACGTATGGCCGGATACGGAACAGACGGCGCAGCGAGGCGGCCAAGGGCCCTGATGTTAGTTTGGGCTGCGTGACATTGTTAAGACCAGTCTTCCAGAGCCATCTTTCCCGTTAGGTACGCTACCTGATCAACGAAGACGCTATTGACCCAGGAGGTTTGTTGCCAATGTTCTGCTGCGCTTTCTCGCACGTTCGTATTTTTCCGACGGTTTCCTGGGTACATAAGAATGTCAGACAGTGGCATGATGGAGTTGACGAAAATAAATCGTACATTACCAGGGCGCATAGCCTGAAGATTTGTAATGAAAAATCAAAAAAAGCGACCCGTCTTTTACATGCCTGACGAATCTGGCAACTTCTGGCAATCAAGCAGGCTCACTCGTATCGATTGAGCCCGACTCGCCTAATTCTAAAGTTCGCCATGCCAGCAGCAATTGTTTTTTTTTATGTCCGCGTTGGGGATTGCAGTCAAATATGCTTCTGTTGGCCGCCGCCGTTTTTGTCGTTTTTTCCTGGTGCCCCCACACACCGACAAGCAAGACGCACGCGTAGGCATAAGCATGGACATTTCTTACTAAGCGCAAATGGTCCAAACCACTTGAAATAAGCTTAGCACAATATACATGAGGACTACTCGTTAGCGTTATTGTTGTCGTTCACGTACGTACTCCAAAACGCGATGGAGGAATATGATCAAAGGATTGCAACGCTCATGTTGGAGGTCAATATGGATGCATCATGCTAGCTATCATGATAGCTCGATGGAGCCACCAAGTGCGCAGGCCCCGACCTAGCAACAAACGTGCGCTTTATTGGCCTCAGCTGTTCGTAACCTTAGGGGCGGGCATTTCGCGACATAACTCGATTCCTAACTTCCTCGATTTAAATTATATAGTGGCAAGGTCGAGAAGTGGCGTAGGGCCTCGTAGTAATAAAACGCTGCCAATTATGAGGAACACGGCCGGAGAGTGATACGCGTGAGCTTTTAACTTAAGCGCGACGGGGCGCTCTTTGATTGACCTTGATGTAGCCCATGCTGAGAAACGCATTTCCAGGAATAGGCATCAGCGATTCGGATGAATGTGTTGCCGGTCTGTGCATTTGTGAGCGTCTCCTTTGCACTGCACGCTTCACAGAAGAGGCCATTATGGCCACCATAGCAACAATCAACAAAAACTGGTGTCATTCTTCCATACAAACCATACAAACGAACACCAAGGCCAAATTGGAGGGCCCCTGTGTCAGCCATGCCGACGGGGAAGCCACGAGGTCGATGAGGGGCTCAACACTGCGTAATCATTGCAACCTTCTGGCGCTTGCATTTAGGGCGTCTTACTGCATGACCTCTGTACTAACAGGCATTCCGTACTTAGCTGTCAACAACTGAGTGCCAACGGAATGTTACTGGCAAAGGATCACCTACAGAAGAGTAGAAAGAACGTGGCCATAATCAGACAAGCGCCATAAGAAGACACGTCAACGTGGCCGCTCTGCATTTTTATTCAAGCACTAAAAACAAGTACCTAAAAGCTTAGGAATGCCAAGCAAGCCTGTGAGCTGCATGGCGACGCTTTTAAGGCAATAGGTTTCACCGGGCATGCATGTGGTGGCATGAGGGGCGCTAGCAAGTTGCTGCACTGCCTTGCGTGAGCATCCGGAGAGGGCTTGGGAGGACATTACACGGTGGCACCTCAGCACTAACCCTACCCAGTGAGATGCCGCATTTCCTGCAGCCGGCCTGTGTTGTACAGCTCTCTCAGGCACTTCTCGGGTTCTTTTCCCCCCGGGCCCCCCCCCCCGGGAATAACTACAGCATGAGCAGACCTCACGAGTGCGCGGCAGCACAGCTCAGATGTATAGCGCAGCATGCACAGAAGCATGATGCCTTCGTAACGGCAGCGAGGGCGGTGCCCTACCATGCCTCCCTCCCCCACCTCGCCTCGCACCCACCCCGCAGCACCACGGGTTGCTGACCCGCGGAAGCGACCGCCAAGATCCTAAGAGGCTCGTATGCCTCAAGGCATTGTTGAACCCCCCAACGCCCTACCCGTCCCAGATGACCCCATGCAGCAGGAGCGCACCATCAAAGACAAAAGATTATCAGTCCCATTCCCCAGCAGTAATATTTATACAAAACATGGTAACGAAATAAGGGGCAGCAGCATGGTTTAGCACCGACAACGACGATGAACGTGGTTATCGGCACAGCATGGCTAAAGACTAGGTGACGCGTTTGGCGAAACTCGGCCGGACTAACTTCTGGCTGTTAACCACCGCAAACCTTCTCCACCACATCGCCGGAAGAAACAGGACTCATCTATGTGACCGCGCGCAGAAGGCTACATACGGAAGGCTGCACGTGCTTGGCACAGCTCAAAAGAACAAATGACAGTTTCTGATATGGTTTTGGGTCTGGGTGCATTCTGGAGGCATTGGCAAGAAAAAACACGTACCACCTCCCTTATAGGGAGCCGGGGGCCGCTGCCCGCAAAAGCGCGCCGCGCCCATCCGCTGCCTCCAGTTCACGAGGAGCAGGGAGGGCGGGCAGGATGCCCCCAAGGCAACCAAGAGTACCACACATTCCGCAAAACCTCACACTCCAACAAGCAACTGAAAATCAAGGCAAGTTAAATATCAACGCAACATAACCATCGCTGCCAGCAACATCACCGCCACCACGATCACCACCACTCCACACCCCCACATTCGATTGCGGAGCTTGGGCGAGCAGTTCGGTTTTCCTCGCAATTTCACGTCGACTGCGAAACTTGCGCCGCTGAGATGGCAAGTATGGGACAGACTGCCCCGGACACGCCGCTCCTGCTATACTGGTTTTGATTCCTGTGTATTCCAGAGGGCAATCCGCCCGCCCGCCCTGCAGCAGGCCTGTCCTGGGCCCCCGTCCAACAACCCATGTCAATCACCGAACACCAAGCAATCACCGAGGCAGCAGCAGCGGCAGGATTGCACCACATCAGCAAGGCTCGCAACCGCAGTACCCTGCATGCACCCAGCACCAGTACCCCGTAATTATCCGTTCCCCGTCCGCCGGAGCGATAACCAGCGTGTCACCACCCGTCCGTGCACCCGTCGTTGCCACACACCCCAATCTGACCTCATCTCCTGCAACGCCAAAGGTGCGGTGCGGCACACTGAACCGCACGTGCCCACTGAACGGACGCGGTGGAGTCACAGCACCTAGCGGCCACACCCGCAGCCGCGCCGGTGGCCATCTCCCTGATCTCCGCCCGGCGATCAGAGTCACATTGCTTAGCACCCCACAAGTCACTCCGCACACAATATCATATTTAACCCTCACTCAGCAGTCTGGGGTGTTCCGCAAGTGCGGCATGTGCTGGAATGCTCCCGACACGTGCATGCGGCAGCAGCAGCAGTAGCAGCAGCAGCAGCAACAGCAGCAGCAGTAGCAGCAACAGCAGCAGCAGTAGCAGTAGCAACAGCCTTCGTCAGCACAACGAATACACCCGCCCCGCCGCCTGAACTAAGCCCGAACTAATACACCCGCGATCAAAGCGTATTACGCAACCACGCCCTTGCGTCTT
The DNA here is from genome assembly GCF_000143455.1 of Volvox carteri f. nagariensis. Classification (NCBI taxonomy): domain Eukaryota; kingdom Viridiplantae; phylum Chlorophyta; class Chlorophyceae; order Chlamydomonadales; family Volvocaceae; genus Volvox; species Volvox carteri. The sequence continues at coordinate 266,755 of NW_003307616.1, forward strand.
GGTTCTCGCCCTGCCTGTCTTGCGTTTGCCTGACATCTCTTCCCTCCCCCCTTTTTTCCTTCCCCTGAGCTGCGCCACGTCCGCCAATCGTGCCCTCCGTCGTGTCCATCCAGCACCGCCATGGCACTGCCGTGACAGGCCCAGCACTGCCCCGCAGATCCTAACACGCGAAAACAGCTTTCCGGGGCCCCAAGGCAACAGTTGTCAGACGCTGAACAGTCCACGCCATCCCCCTGGGCACGGCGGACCTCACCCAGAAGCTGCAATTCGCCCCGACCATGGGTTAGCTTAACACACGCAGCCGCCAAAACTCGGCAGCCCCCAATACCCCATCCTCCACGCCCATACCCGCCACATCACACTCTGCACGGCGCCCAAAGCCCAGAGGACACAAGAGAAAGGTAGGGATTAGCCCTCCTGCTCTTTCAACTTGTGTTGAGCTACCGGTCCGTTAGATTATTACCCAGCTTGAGCACCGCTGGCAGCATGACCGCCACCACCAGCACCAGCATCCCCAAGAGCAGCAACCTGAGGCCTAAAAGCCGCGTGGATGCTCCTGCCTTGGCCGCCAACTTCACCGCCGGGGCTGTGACCACCAGAGTGCCACTCAACAGAAGGAAGCGGGTCGATGCCGACGCTTCCAACGCCGGCCCAGAAGGTGAAGACGGCTGACCCGTCCGTTGAGCAGCCTGATTGTGAGGTTGATGCTGTCGTCCTTGATCATGCTGCTTCTGCCGCTGCTGCTGTTGCGGCTCACAGCGCTGCAAAGGCTGTGCCGGCGATGCGGCGACATCGCTGCCGGCGAATCGCATATCTCCATCCCCTTCGGCGGTTCCCGCCAACGCACACTGTGCCACCGGAGTTGGTTCATGTGACTGCGAGCTTCCGTAACCAGATACAGAGCCACTGCAGCGTACACTGTCGCTGCTGCCAGGCCCGCCCCGACCAACGTGACCGTGGCTGCCAGCATCGTCGACCATACAAGCGCTAGCTTTAACACCACCAGACGCTGCCTCGGGGTGAGCAGCTCCCGAGGCTTTCAACAGGTGATCCTGCTGCTCCTGCTGCTGCTCCTGGTGATGGTGGTGATGACGATGGTGGCGATGGTGCTGCTGCTCCTGCTGCCGTAGCTGCTGGCCCTCGTACTGGCGCTCGTACTGCTGCTGGCGCGGTGCGAGTCGCAACGCATCGCCGCGATTACACAACGCCCCATTAAGATCCCCGGCAACCCCGTCTCCGCGCCCGGCGACCATCAAAGCCAGCATTCTCGTCAGGCCGGCCGTCCTGGAAGCCGCAGTGGGCAAGCAAGAGGGTGCGTAGTCATCTGCGAAGGCAGCTCGCCGGGTGCTGGTGGTGGGTTGGCCGTCACCAGGGCCGCAGCTGAGGCCCCGCGGAGCGGAGCTGAACAGCGAAAATGTCGACACAGCCGAGGTGGTAGTGAAGTGCGTCGAGTACGACGACGATGACGACGCGCCGCCAGCGCTGCTTGCTCCGGTGATGGCAGCAATTGTGGGCGAAGGCGAAGAACCTATGGAGCCCGGCGGCGAGCGCATGCGCAGCGACGCAGCGGAGTTTGAGTTTGCGTGGTCGCTGAGGAGCGTGTTGGCCAGGAGGCGGTGGCCGCGGGAGGGGGCGCGCGGAGATGGCAGCGGCAGTCCCGTCGGCGTCGGCGTCGCCAGCTTGTGCTGCGGCTGCTGGGACGAATGCCACGGGTTCGCGGTCAGCGGCTGTGATAGAAGGATAACATTAGAAGGGGCCGGCGGGGACATGGCAGTGGCACCTGACGGGGGCATTTCCATGGTGGCGGCCGCGGCGGCAGTGGCATCGAGGACCGTCCCCTCCGAGCCCGGCTGCTGCTGCTGTTGCTGCTGCTGCCACGGTGGCGGCCGTATTGGCTGCGAACATGGCCCCATCTTCGTTGATGGCGACGCACGGAGTGATGACTGCTGGGATAAGTGCGAGCTCGGGTTCTGCATCTGCGGCGAAAGCGGCGATGCCACGTGCGACTTATGGCCTGCCATATCTAACTGGAAGGCCGCACGGACGGAACCGCTTGGTGCCGTCTGCGGCTGTAGGTTGTGTTGTTGTTGTTGCTGCTGCTGCTGCTGCTGTTCCTGTGCTGCCACCGCTAACGCCAGGAGCTGTCCTTGCAAAGCGTTGCCACCCATAAGGAATGCTGCAGTCCCTGACGCAGGAGCTTCCTCCGTAGCTGTGGCGGTTGTGGGGCCGCCGCCAGCGGCGGAGGCGCCGTCGGCGCCGCTGCCGCTACTGCTCATGTCCGGCAGGTTGGCCAGCGACAGCAGCGTGGCGTTGATGGCGTGGTGCACGCCAGCGGCTTGTACGGGCGACAGGTCGCTGCGGAGGTCCTGCAGGGTACCCAGCGGCTGTAGACGGCACAGCGCCGCCGCAACAGGAACAAGAACAGGAACCGCCCATACCCGCAGGTGCACATAGTCAGGAAGGTGTTTGCAGTGGCAAAATGAGCGACGATGCATAACCTGGCTATAGCGGGTTTCAAGCGTGCTTTCAAGGCAAACGAGGAAAGGTGTAATCCTGACGATTGCGGCGGACAGTTAAAACATAGCCATCGCCTAGAACCCTAAAACCCGAAGCCTCCCACTCTGTAACAATTCAAACATAGCCATGGCACTTGTCAGAAGTTGTCAGTAGAGGGAAAGAGTAAGAGGGGGTTGACAGGAGGCGGAGGCGGCCGCGGCGTTGCGAGGGTCCCCCGCCACACCGAGGGCCAGCATCGAAAGATACGTCAGCACTACTGTCCCCTCCCCTTTCGGTATCGAATCACCTGGTTGTTCGGCTGCGTCTGCGCCGTGGTACTGGTGCTGTACGACCATTGAGAATCAGGACCGGTGGCTACGCTGCCACAGTCCGAGGGCCTGAATGGAAAAAAAGGGAATGTTGCCCCCCACGTTGACCCGAATGCACCCGAACACAACACGGTGGGTGGATATGGTGGGCGATGCGGCGGATGTGTGTGTGTGTGTGTGTGTGTGTGTGTGTGTGTGTGTGTGTGTGTGTGTGTGTGTGTGTGTGTGGAAGGATGTGCTGGCGTATATGCTGTACATGGATGTGGTGGGCAAGGGGCGGCCCATGAACACCATGAGAAGGCTGTACTGGGCATCGACTGGGCTACCCTTTGAAGGACAGGTTTGCTCGAAGCCGTGAAGGCATCAAACCCTGCCCCGAACTTCAGCTCTGAGCCTGTAGGCGAAAGTTTGCGTGCTACGACTGCGAGTTTGCAGCCACGAATAATTGTATATATTGTAATGTGGCTCGTGATTGAGATGAAGCTGCATCCGAAGCAGCGGAAGAAGAACAAACATTGGAAACCCTTTAGGGATGAACTAAAGTGAATGCCTTCCCTTCGGTGATCGTCCAGACTCCAGGAAGATAGCACTCGCCAAGATGGACGAGCAGGCGGGGGCTTACCGGTAGGAGCGGCCAAATGTGTTGCCCTGGCCATGGAGGCCTTGGGTTGTTGTTGCGTTGGTCATCAAGATGCTGCTCGGGCAGGAGCTTGAAAAACCCTCGCTCGTGGCGGCTGTAGCGGAGGCGGTGCTGCCGTCCCCAACAACAATTCTGTCTACAGCTCTACAACCGCCTGCGTCTCCCTGCAGCACCGGCGGTGGAGGTGGCTGCGTATGGGGTGGCATGGCGACCGTGGTTTCCGTGCTCCCTGCGGCCGCTTCACGTTGCTGCTGCGGCTGCGATGGTGGCAGCGATGGTGGCGCCGACGACGATGTAGCCATTGTAGCAGGCTGTATTGCTGCGGCGGTTATAGCCTGCTCAGCAACGACTGGCGCCGGCGGCGAGGCTGCTGGCTGTCCAGTGAGCTGCCACGTCGACCCTGTCGGAGCGGCGGCGGGCCCGCTAAGCGCCCGCATGTGGGCATACTCTAGCGGTGTGCGGCCGTCACTGTCCCGCGCCACAGCCCAGAGCGCCTCGGCGTCGGGCCACAGCCCCAGGATGGCTCCTGCAAACCGGCCATTCTCCTGCACTGCCGCCAGGTGCAGCGGCGTCAGGCCACCCACAGCGGATGCGGGCTCGTCCCACGGCAAGTTGCAGCGGTAGCGTTGCGCCCAGGCCTTGACGGCACGCACCATGGACATGTTGCCGGACATGACGGCTGTGTGCAACAGCGGCATGCCGCCGCCGCTGCCGGCAGCAGCGGCACCCTCGCCGATGGCGACTGGCGATGGGAAAAGCTGGCGCACCTCCTCAAAAAACAGGCGGCAGTGCACCATGAGACCTTTGAGCAGCAGCGTCGCAGCCGCAGGCCAGCCGCGGAGCACTGTGAAGCGCAAGAGCCGCATACCTAGCCCCACGGCAGCAGACTGCAGCGCAGGCCCTCCACGGCACGTCAGCTCGTACTCCGCCGCCAAGTCCAAACTACCCTCCAGCAATTCCTGCTCGGGCTGCAGACCTCGCAGCAGCAGCATCTGGACTTCACCATCGAGCGCCTCCGCGCAGCCGGTGCCAAGTCCGTCATAGCGGTCACTGGCGCCGGCGCTGACGTCGCCAACGCTGCTGCTGCTGCTTCCGACGCACATTTCAGGGCTATGGAGTGCGGGCGTGAGGTGCTGAACAGGCCCGCCGACAGGCAGGTCCACCTGCGCCCGCACGACCGCACCGTTATTGCACGCCGAGGAATACAAGGAGAGCTCCTCCGATGATGCCCAGCTGCTGTCATTGTCACTGCTGTCTTCTTCCTCTTCCTCCCTTCCATCTCCCCTCTCTCCCTCCTCCTCGTCATCCGGAGCTGTCGTTCCTGTAACCGGTGGCGTGAGCGCCAGAGGCAGCAGTGCCGCTGGCGCCGTTGGGGCCTCCGACGGCGCGTGATGAGGGGCCGCAGTGACATCCGCCATGCCGGCCCCGCGGAGAGGCTGGCCGGTCGCAGCAGCGATGAAATCGGCGTCAGACATGCTAACCGCGTCAAACCACATGCCGAAGTCCAGCAGCAGTGACGTGACGCCGCCGTCCAGCTGCCGTGGCGGCAGCATAGGTGGTCGCTGCAACAGGTTGCTGCTGCTGCTGCTGCTGTCGTTGTTGTCGCTGTTGTTGATGGTGGTGGTGGTGGTGGTGGTGGTGCTGCTGCTGTTTGCCATCTGCTGGCGAAGCTGCAGCAGCTCAGCATCGGCGTATGCGGCCCGCAACGCCACCGTTGCGTCCAGCTGGTGCTGTACCCGCATTACCTCCGCCGCCACGCGTCCATCGCCGACCACGAGCACCGGCCACGGCAGCGATAGCGCACCGTGGCCGCCACCGCCACCGTCCGTGCCGCCGGCTGCCGCCGCCGCCACCTCCAAGAACAGCAGCCCGGGACGTACACCTGACATCGCCAGCTCCACAGTTATTGTCGGGCAGCCCATGTAGGATACGGCACAGGGACGCACCACTGCCGCTAGGCAGCGGCCGCTGTGCCGGACGAATACGCGCGGCAGCCTTGCCCCGCCCGTACTGGCGTCAACACCAGCAAGTGCAATCGTCAGTGTCACCGTGGGGCGCCGTCGGTCACGCGTATCGTCACCGCTGGCCTGACGGAGCGTGACACAACACGGCGTCACACACACAATGGTCATTGGGGGGGGCACCTGGGGAGCTGCAGGGGACAGTGGCGTCGCCGCTGCCGCGGTGGCCATCGCCGATAGAGGTTGGCGCCAAGCCTCCACCTGTGCTGACCCTACGGCGGCCTGCATCCTCACGTCGCCGCCGGTTAGCGGCGACATCGGCGATATCCCGCGTCCCGGGCGTCCCAGCGTTCCGTGGATCTGCGGCAGCAGGCTCTGCTCCATGAGCTCTAGCATGGCTTCTGCGGCCGCGCGGTCGGGATGCAATGCGGTGGCAGAGGATGACTCTGCGGGCGTCTGTTGTTGGTGCTGTCGGGGCGCTGACGGCACAGCCGCGGCGGGTCGCATCACCACCGTGGCCGCAGCGACGTGCTCCCCAATAGGCAGCAATGGCGCCAGCCCAGGCGTGCCAGTGCTGACGGCCCCAGAAATGCGACTGCTGCCATTGCCGCCCTCCGCAGCTCCGCCCGCCGCACTGGCCACGATAAGAGATTCCGCCGCCGCTGCCTCGGATGGCACCAAGACGTCCGCCACTATCTCAACACATCCCTCGCGCACGTACGTTCCCACCGCCGCAAGCGCCGGCGTCGCCGGTGCTGAATGCCCTGCCGCCGCCGCTGCCGCCGCCGCCACTGCTGAGCCGCCAGCCGCCGCCAGCAGCGAAGCCACACGTTCTACAAAGCCTTCCGGCAGGTCCGACGGGGTCAGGCCTGACAGCTTTATGCTGCAGCGGATGTGATGGAGCGCTGGCATGTCGTACATGGCGTTGCTGCCGCCCCTGGACGCAAGAGACTTGGCGAGGGCAAAGTTGCGCTGCGTGCTCGAGTTAGCGGCGGCGGCGCAGAGAGCAACACAAGGAGAATCGAAGGCCGGAACGTCGAGGCCGCTACATGTGCCGGCCAAACCCGTGGCCACGTCAAGCGGTGCTAGAGGACGGATTGCCGGCGCTGCAATGGAGGACAAAGGGACAATCGTCTCCCTGCCACTGGCAACGACGGGCCCTGCTTCGGCAGCGGCGCTGTCCATGGGCCCAGTGCCGACGGCGACGGCCGAACACGCGCCGCCGCGTTGGCTGGGCCCCGCCGATGGCATGGCAGCGATGGTAGCGAACTCAAAAGGCGTTTGCAGCTGCACTGCTTGCCGCTGCTGTATTGGCGCGACGGTGTCGGCCGACAGCGCCCAGACGGCCAAGCCGCCAGGCCGACGCACGTGCGGCTGGGCGGCCGCCAAGTCGACCGGCTGTTGTGTGTGCGTCAGAACACCATCCGCCGACACCAGCATGTGGCTGGGTGATACAGCTCCAAGGGCACAATGTGTCGCCTCTGTAACAATGGCCTCGCACACTGGTGCTGCCGCCGCCGGTGGCGGGCGCAAGCGCCGCGCAACGGCGCCATTAGCAGCCGCGTGGCCGTCTGGCGCAATGGCAGAAGAATCGCAGCAGCTGCAAGGCCGCGCTTTCGCTTCGCCCACGACTGGACAGCCCGAGCCGCACTGCTGGGCACTGATTGCACCGTCCGGCCTTGCCTTGGTCGCCGCTACCATAGCGCCCTCCCGCTGGTACGAGCACAAACGCGGCTCCGAAGGCCGTTCACTAGCGGACGGACAGTTGCCCTTCGCGACGGACGGTGCATCGATACCGCTGGTGCTTGTGTGTCTGCTACAGGCCCTCATGACAGCAGTTTGGCTTTCTGGAGACGGCGACACGACCGCCGCAGCTGCAGCTGGGGCGCCTCTCATCGCCAGGTTCTGCACTAGTCGGCGTAACTGCCGCAATGGGCCGGGGCCTGCCGACAGCAACGACGTGGCGCACACCGACACCACCCCTGACTCGGCGGCGGCGGCGGCCGCCGGCGATGGCGGCAGGCCGACACGGGCTGCGTCGGCGTCGCCCTCGTGCTGCGTCCCGCTGCATGTCCCCAGGCCGTGTGGCGTGGGCAGCAAACCCGCCAGTGGCCCCCTCTTCACATCTCGCCCCGAAACTCCCCGTACGGACGAGGCACGATCTAGCTCTGGCCTCCCAGGCGGCGTGGAAGCCAGGTGCCCACCTATCGCGCTCCCAACGAGCGAGCACCCTCCGTTGACAGCGCCGGACAAAACAAGCTGCCTTGGCGCCAGCCCCGCACTATCCGACGCAGGCACCGACGCCATTGCGGTTCCAATGCTATCTGTAGCGCACACCCCACAGATATCCTTAACGGCACTGTGACTGGCCGCGGCAGGGCCCTGCGCGGAAGCGCAAGTGCACGTCGACAACTGCATTGCTGGGCATGCACCGGCTGCCAAGCCCCCTGAAGCGGCGGTACTTCTGTCTCCGGTGGCGTTGCCCGGGCCAGGCCCCTGCCCTGGCGCTACCGCCAGCGCGAGGGCCACACGGCCAGGAGCAGCCCGCTGGGACGGCTGGTGCTGCAGCTGCTGCTGCTGGACGGTTGGGCGCGCTACCAGGGGCGTGCCGACGCAGCTGGACGGTCGACTGGCGCTCCGAGAAGGGCCTCCAGTCTCCGATAGCACGATTGCAGAAATGCCGCTGCCACCGGCGCCGCTGCCATAAGCGCTGTTATTGCTTAGCGTGCTGAAGGATGGCAGCGCGCGACTCAGCGAACGCGTGGAGGAGAGGGTCCCTGGGGAAGACACCTCACTGCAAACTGTTCCGCAGCCGGCGCTGCAAGAGCCCGCGCCGGCAGGGCCATCGGCAGGTCCGGCGGCATTTCCGCCGCTACCGTTGCCGCTGGCGACGGTGTTACCTGGATACGTCAGTGGCCTCCGGGGCAAGCAGCTCCACACATCCAAGCCACACCAGGGCTGCTGCTGCCGGTGCTGCTGTTCTTGCTGCTGCTGCTGTGGCAGTTTTGATGGTAGTGGCCGCACCGGTGCTTGCGGCATTGGCCTTCCGCAGGCGCCGTCCAATGTCACGCCGCTGTTATTGCTGCAACCATCGCCAATGCCAGCGGTTGCACCCGCGTTCATGACCGCCGCGCCTTTAGCCATGCATCCACAATCGCACATGCCCATGGCGACTCGGTCGCAGCAGGTTGCTCCAAAGGCCATGCCTGTCAGCGATTAGAACACCCAGTCCCAGATTCCCCCAGATTACTCTTACTTGAATGCACAGCCGGTCGGGCGGTAAGAGTTAGGCATTGCTGAAAACCGATTTCATGAGTCTGTCATGGTTCATGACTATTCCGGTTTCCAGCTCCGCGCCACGTAGACATAGCGCTTCCAGATGAAATGTCCTACGCTGCGCAATCTGCCAACCGGGCTCTCAAACGCCCATCCATATGCATCTTTCCAAGGAGCTCAAACCTACCTGAAGATTCGCCTACTGCTGCAATGCCACTCAGGCACGCTTTGCACCCTTTCTGCGCTACCCCCAGCTCCGCAGTGCCAGATCCCACGCCCTTGGATGCTGCAATTTCGAATGCGCGCCGGTCTGACTGCTCCATCCGCTCCGCCAGCCACAGAGACGCAACCGCCAGCATCAGGTTGACAGCCAACACCGTGCCCGTGCTGAAGCTGTATGGCCAGCGGTCCGAAAGCAGCCAACAGCAGCAAAACGTGCAGGCTGTATCGGCCGCTGCGATTGCTGCCTGCGCAACCGCGCCTACCTGCGGCCGAGGGCGGCAATACCGAAGCGTGAAGGCGGCAGGGGTCTCGTTACATGGAGTGTACCTACACCGCTCCCAGAAGCCTTATGGTACGGCGGGGGCCCGCAGCCCCAGGCGTGTGGCAGCCACACTGATGGGCTGCTGCAGTTGTGAGCACTTCAAACGCGCTACCGACCGGCTGCACACGTGCAGGGGTTTGAGATGGCGCCGTCCATGTGGCGAGAACAGACTGGCGAGCACACTGGCGCCCTAACCGCGTCAATTTCTCGCGCACAAATAATCACCGTCCCCCCAAAACCCTGTCCCTCCAAACAGCTCCGATTTCCCCCGTTACTCTCAAATGCCCTTCTAGCATCTCACCGGTGCCACATGCGCCTGCCACAGCAGGACTGCACCGTCCAGGGGCAGATACCTGCACAATAGCACGCGCGGTGTGCAGTGTGAGACAGCAATGAAGGATACGTGCTGCTAAACGGAGACTAATGAAAGAGATTACGTGCCGAGACTGCCAAGAGACTTGCCGACAAAAGAAGAGCGCTATAAACGCACAAAAGACAGAACGGGCGCTGGACAACCATGCGAGGGAGGGAAAAACTACCAGGCTGGCCATATAAGGGTTCCAAGGGGCAGTCACGGGCATGTAAGTCGCAGGAAAAAAAGCTCGCATCCTGAAAAGGGTAAGCAGTGGAAGTAGAGTAGAAGATGAGGCAGATATACCCAGTCTGATGGGTTGGGATTAGCACAAGGGTCTCAGGGCGGTCGCGAGGAGTGTGCTTGAAGCTTCCGACCGTCATCCTCAAAACCACGGCGCACCATTTGCAAAACGTCGACGGTGGGGCGTCTTTCCAGAGAGCCAACGTTATAATGGTCGCGACCTTGCTGGCAAACCTGTTTCCCGGGCCACAGCACGAGACCATGGGGTAAATCATATACGCAAGAAGCATGTTGTGAAATGCCGACGAACAAACATGGTTAAGCACGAGTTGTGTCAGTGTTCACATGAAGTCTTTCTGCAGCGGCTCTATTTGAAACCTCTACATAAAGCTGCAGAAGTATTGGTCATGACACAGCGACGTTGACGTGTCTCGGATTTCAATAGACGGAAACGATAGGGATGGACAGTAACTGATTGCACATCTAATGACCCCTGCAATTTGAAGAAGGCCGCCCCGAAAAATACGTACTTGGTGCTCACAAGTAGGACGACACGAGCCCCGGAAGCGTAGAAACGCCTGACTAGGGCGCTGCGAATGCTTGCTACAGCGATAGCAAACCATGACAGGTTCGCGCACACGCAGAATAGCTGCGTGATTTCATGGAAGGGAGCACATGGGACCCATGTTTAGGCGGGGCACGCTGCTAATGCAGGCGCGAGTGGAGGGGGGGAAGCACAGCACTAACCGCGTTCACATAAAGCCGTCCACGAACATCCAGATATGACCGCTCTCAACACCCTAAATGACTATTATGCCAGGTTTGGCGTGACCTACCTAAAACAAACTTATCCCCCGTGATATGAGCCATGCTTGCAGCGCAGGACCATGGTTCACGATTCTTGCGTATTTTATCATTTTGTCATGGAGTGACGGTTAAGCCGTAGAGCAACGAAATGAATGGAACTGGGAGATACCAAAAGGCCCCAACATTTTGATGTGAAATGCAAACCCCATTACACGTACCAGATACATTTCAGGACCTTGCAGCCGCCATATGCCTTGCCAGGTATTATGAGCGTTTCGAATCACCGAAACCGCCTTGGACAGCACTGTGCCGTCGCAAGGGTAATCAAACGTAGCCCCTGACCACGGCCATGCGCCTTGTTGCTGACAAACCAAAAGGTCCAGCAGCTTTGCAGCATGCACATGAGCCATGCAGGTGATTAAAGCAGTTGTGAGTATATCATTCCAAATGTGGCGCTCCTGTGGTCAGGGGTCAGTGACAATGCCAAAAGTTGGTGCTGTCGACAGTTTTACACAAGGGAACTATTCTCGACCAAACGCGCAGAGAGTTGAGATGCCAAGAGTCGAAATATATATGATAGAATAACCAAACACTTACTGTGCAAAATAGCACGAACGTCTCCATTAGCTAGCCCTACACTCTCACAGATATGCGCAACATGTAGAGGCCCTAGTCATGTACGCGTATACGTTTTGTGGAAGCCCGGCCTCCTGAAAGTGTCATAATACCAGGGGTGCTCCTGGGCATGTGAGCCGCATTGAAGTGTTCTTACCAGTTTAGAAGTATGTGTCGCATATGTTACAGAGACCGTCGCTCAGATCCCGGCCACCAACGTCAAGGCAACGTACTGCGTTACGGCTGACATTTGTCAATACGCTCCAACAGTCCACCTAGTGCAGCACTACTACTCACAAGACCTCTTGCTTTATATAAGCATCAAAATATCGGGGTATCCCGTGAAGCAGCGCAACTCGGCTTGTAGTATGCATGCCGCGTTGTTATTTGGGGTTATGTACCTCTGTCAGTGTGTCTCAGCTTTTGTGGCTACCATTCCAGTTGGGAAGGACAAAGAAGAGGACATCGCTTGCCGGCAATTCGTTGCCCATGCCCTCAGCGCGTCCGCCACGTCCCTACTTAAATAATACACTAATATTCGATTGCTGAATGAACTGAAATTGCCAGACCCCTTTACCGGGGTTCTTAGTAGGTGTGCGGGAGGTGGTTTGCCTTGCAGCCATCAGCTCACTCAATCTCGGTCCCCACTTTTTGTACAGATAGGGTTTTCGGTCCTGCCTGCATCCGCTCTCAACGGTTTCGTCTCCGGCTTTTGGGCCCGTTTAACTGCTTTTGCGACCTGGGATAACCCGCCAAAAGTTTGGGAGCACGTGCCTGACAACTACCTTTTTTGTCAGTCAAACAATGCAAACGAGGTTGTCTGCCGTTGACCGGAATACAATGAGGAGGTCTGCGGGCTCAGTCTGAGCCTGATCTGTTTTGTCTGACGTACTAGCTGAGTATTTATGGCCAGTGAAGTTAGTACGGCCTGGCCGAGTTCTTTTTGAATAAGGCCCGCAGTGTTGTGTCCTAGGCGCGTTGCACTCGACCCGTTCGGGGTCCACTGTAACAATGGCATTCTGGTTAATAAGTATCATCCACAGCACTGCTGATGTAGGCGTTGACGCACCGTCATCGCACGAACCATTGGCACAGAGGTACAGTTGTGTTTGCGTACCTTGCGTGCCGCATTAGGCCGCACATCTAACCTATCAAACACGCCTCAGAGTGAGAAACACTCAGAGAAACACACGCCAACCTGCATGCACGGCACTTAACACACTGACACCGCTGGCACAAGCCTGCTTGTAAACGCCAATAAGCCCGTGTGCCATCATGCCATCCCGCAGATAGAATCTAGAAGCACGTGAAACCTAACGCTGAAATCCTCATAGTCTCTAGCAAAAAGAGATACTCTCAAGGGTTGCCTGTCTCAAGGGTTGCCTGTCCAACTCCCCCTGGCCTGCCCCAGCTTTCGCGCGTCGTCTTTCCAGCTCCTTGCCCAGCTCCCAGCTCCCTCTTGGCACCACTATTGCTCTAAACCCGCTAGATCCATCGGTGGCCACGAAACCGGCTCGCAGGTGCCTCCAGTGCGCATACGCCAAGCGCAGTCCACTAGTGGCGCGATTTCCGCAAGGTCGTGACTCACCACCAGCACGGTGCACTGCTCCTACGCGTCGTGCAAAGGCGCCACCGAGCAAGTGAACAGAGGGCAAGCGAATATCAGCATCGAGATGAAGCGCCGTAAAGTTGCGTTAAGCGCAGTGCCCCGAGGGATTATTTTGACGACAACATGGCCAGTCTCCATATGCCGTTGAGGCCCCCGAACGCTGACACTGATCCAAAGCACGCCGATGAAAAATGCCAAACTCTGGACACGCCAAGCATGCCCAGGGACATTTTGCGTATTTAGGCGGGGCGGAGGTGCTCAGAATGCGCGATGTTGGCCACAGAACAGCGGCAAGAGGCCCTGACCTCCGCAGCGCTTTTACCATTCGCCGCACCTTCCCCTTCCCCTTTGCCAAGCGGCCTCGCAGCGGCCATCTGCCACACACGTTTGCGCCCGTCCGAAGCCTGCAGCTTCAACTTTGGGGCCACAGCAACCCACCTTGAGCTTCCGAAAAATCGTCACGACCTCCTGTCGTGCTTCCCAATCCAGTCCCGCCAGCGGCTCGTCTAACAGCAGCAGCGCCGGCTGGCGCACAAGCTGGATGGCAAGCGCTAGGCGACGCTGCTGACCGCCAGACAGAGCCCAGGGCTGCACATGCAGCGGGATGTCCTGCAGACCCACGGCCTCCAATACCTTCTTGCACAGCAAAAAAACGAATGAGATGATTTAGCGCGCGGCAACTGGGGCAGTGGGGTCGGTTGGGTTCAGGGCTGCATGGCCACGGACCGTGTGCGCGCATGGGCCAGGGATTAAAGCCACATTGCGGGGACCACGACGAGGAGCAGCACTATTGGGGCGCAGAGCACACGGGATGATTATCCCGGTTTCGGGACGGGGGCTTTTGACGCTTCCTTCGGCAAGGACTGCAGCAACAGCTAGAGCCCTTTATGGTAAAAGACGTGCTATCAAGGGCCCTAGCTCCCTCCTGAACTACCGCGGCAGCCACAAGAAGTCCCGACGCCGGAAAAGCCAGGCGCGCATGGCGATGCTCCCGCGCAGCTGAACCTGTCCTCGAAAGACAGGGTAACCTCTAGGAAGACCCCTGTACGCTCGTCACGCCGTGCTCTTCCCTGAGTTGCATCCCTGCATCCGGCACGCTTACTCGCCTGCTGCATCCTGGCAGAAAGCGCCTGCCGCTCCCCCCAATACTGCGTCAACCGTGGCCAGGTAAACGTGAGCTCCTGCAGCAATGGCGGCATTGGCGATTCGTGCAAGCTACATGATGCGGTGCTCTCTTCATCGCTACACGAAGGCGGCGCAGAGGCATGGATTATAAGACCAAACCGCGCCAGCCCGCTGGCCTGGCCATGGTCTTGTCTAGTCACCGCATGGAGATCGTAACCCACACGTAGCCCGGACATGGCTCCGTGGCCCAGACCCCATGCCGAGGATCAGCAATGACATGCATATTGAAGCCGCCCCAGTCCCACTACCCACCCACAGTTAACGGGTTTGGAGGGCATGCAGGACATGCATTACTCTACCTGCATAAGGTCCTCTCCCAGAAAGTGCCGCTCAGGAAACTGGAACACGAGGCCCACCTGCAGCACATAGCAGCGCCGTGCCGACAGCTAAATATAACGAAAATGGCGCAGCGACAAGGATTGCGACCCGGCAACAGCTTCCTTCCAGGCCAGCAATAGTTGCCAGAAGCAGCAGCAGCAGTTCGCATAACAACAGATCAGCACAACGGGGCCCCAGACCGACAGCCATCCTGGCCATTCCCCTTTCCACAGCCCCTGTCTGAGCCCCTTATGCAATCTCTGAAAGGGGCAGATTAGCACACCAGGTGGGAAAAACGGCCCAATGGAGGCCGCTTAATTCCATTTCACCTGCTGCATCCGCTCCTCAACTGTCAACCCTGGTCGAACCACCACAGCGGCTGCGCCATTTGCACCGGTGCTCGTTTCGGCACCGTTAGCATGTCCTCCGGACGATCCGGACGACACGGCAGGTGAGACGCCGTTGCTACTCGGGGCGCCCCCGTGTTGCCCTGACGCCGTCTGCGCCGCCGCGAAGCTCTGTTGCAGGATGGCCGTGTCGCCGCTGTCCGCTGCCGCCGCAGCACCACGCAGGATGCGGATGTGGCCGGAGGTCTGCTCCGTGAGGCCTGCCAGGACTTGAAGGAGCGTGGTCTTTCCTGAGCCGGAACGTCCCATGACGAGTCCCAGGCTGTTTGCTGGAAGGGACATGTTGATGTCCTGCAGCAGCGGCTTCTCTGATCCGGGAGGGTGGAAGCCAATGCCTTCCACACGTATCTCTGCGCCCTGCGCGGCGGCAGAGGCGGCCTGTTGCTGTTGTAGCTGGACGGCATAGGCCATCAGCATTCCCACGAGCGTATTGGGGTCGCCGAAAGCGCTGCCGGCGCCACCGCTGGGGCTTGAACTCGCCGAGCAAATTGTCGAGGGTTTGCTAAGCGGCTTATGGAAAGCTTTCGATGAGGCCGTTTTATGGGCGAGGTTATCGGGGTACAGGACAGTGCGTTTGTTGGCTGCGACCACGTGCTGCGCATGGCTAGCAAAGGGCGGGCTACTGCCATGGCATACGAAGTGTTTAGCTGGGGCTGACAAGATGCTGTTCGGAGTCCGCAAAGTGGCCCATGGCCGACGAGAGTGCGTTCCTGGGTGTAGGACGCATACCTGCTGCAAAGTACTGGGGGCGTTGCTGAAAGGCAACCCTGTATAAGTCCATACCCCCAAGGGCATTACTGGAATGATCTACTTCTGGAGCTAAGATATCTACGATGGCGTGCCCCTGCTTCGGGGCTGGGTAATCGCTGATGGGTCGGCGGCGCAGTTCACTTCTTCTGCGCAGTCACAGAGGCGAGCAGCTTGCCCATGAGCTCTGCGTTAAGGTCGCTTGTCCCCTTAGTGGTGCTGTAATACTTGAGGTTCTTCCTGAACACCAAGCGCTCCGTCCGCTGAGCCTGAGCCTCCTTGTGCAGCTGCTTTTGCTTTTTCTTCAGCGCCGCCTGCCGGCGCTTTTCTTTAGGCCTTTGCGAAGAAGTAACCGCCTTGCCTTCAGAATGGGCGGCGTGCTGCTCAATCAAGGAATTCAGTTGCTTCTTGACCAGCTTTGTGGACATTCCTCCACAGCGACCAAAGACATATAGAATATATGTACGTTTGTATGTTGTCCCTAAAAGCAGGAAGGAAGAGCGGCCTATTCCTACAAAAGAAGCGGGAATGGTCGTACAGTTATTGCAGTCCAAGTGCTCATGCTGCAAATTACCTGCCATAACATAGTGAACTCATAACCTTGTAAAATTGTAGCTTACAGCAACCAACTTTAAACTTAATTGCTCACGGAGTATATGTTTGCAAGCGTGCGCCTTTCTGTTGAAAAGGGCATCAGAATGACATGCCGTTAAAACATCGCTGGCTATGGGTGACTTTCCTCGAAACCGTGTAGTCGTTTGTGACAACGGAACTGGCGTAAGTGGCTGGAAATAGGCTGCGTACGGAAGCCTTTGCCTCGCGCCAAAACAGCCCCCTTTGTCTGCAGCTTGTCAAATGCGGCTTCGCCGGCGACAGCTTCCCTCGAGCAGTTTTTCCCTGCCTCGTGGGTAGACCGACGTTCCGGTATAACGACCCCTTCTCACAGCAGCAGCAACTTAAGGTAGGTTTGGAAGCCGTGTGACTCGACATCTGGTGAAGGACGCTATCACGTTATCGCCAGATGGAAAAAAATGAAGGGGGGCTAATCCCAGGCGTGCAGACTGCAGCAGAGCTTTGGACAGGGGTTTTGCATTCGCGCATGCTGTAGTTTGCTTGCCTGTTGCCTGCCGCCACCTAGCTTAGCAACCCTCTATACGCACGAAGTCAGAGATCCGGAACAAAGAAAGTTTTCTTTAAGGGGATCGT
This sequence comes from Volvox carteri f. nagariensis, assembly GCF_000143455.1. NCBI lineage: Eukaryota > Viridiplantae > Chlorophyta > Chlorophyceae > Chlamydomonadales > Volvocaceae > Volvox > Volvox carteri. The sequence continues at coordinate 283,490 of NW_003307616.1, forward strand.
CGAGCTGCCCAGAGAGCTGCACACTGACTGGCCTTTCGTAAGCGCACCATTGGCCCTCGTAACCTGCTCTGCAGGATATTTATGTGGGTACGGAGGCATCCAGCAATAAAGCCCAGCTGGAGCTGTTGTACCCAATGCGCAATGGCATCGTACAAAGCTGGGACGATATGGGTGAGTAGAGCCCAAGGGTTGCTAGGGTTTTGCCGCACCCACCTGGCTCCTCAACTGGCTCCTTACCCTCACCGAGATACTACCGCTAATCCTAGACATACATGTCATGTCGTTGATCGGAGCCATTCGGGTTCGGGTCTTATGATGTAGTTGCCAGTTATAGCTCAGTAACCTTCCCGTAAAGCAAGGAGGCGCTGTCGCAATTCCATCCTTCCCGCACGCCTCACCTCTTGACACGCGCCCGCCTCACCCCATTCCCAACAGGCCTCATCTGGGACCATGCCTTCAGCCCGGAGCAGCTCAACGTCGACCCCTCCGAGTGCCGAATCCTTCTGACCGACCCCGCCATGAACCCTACCGCCAACCGACAACGCATGCTGGAGGTCATGTTTGAGAAGTACGGCTTCTCGGGGGCCAACATGCAGATCCAGGCCGTACTAACGCTGTACGCGCAGGGCCTACTGACTGGCCTCGTATTGGACTCGGGTGATGGGGTGTCGCACGCCGTGGCCGTGGTCGACGGCTACGCTTTTCCCCACCAGACCAAACGCCTCAACGTCGCCGGGCGTCACGTCACCTCGCATCTTCTAGAGTTGCTACAACGCCGCGGCTATGCGCTAAGCCACACTTCGGACTTGGACACCGTGCGAGACATCAAAGAGCGGTTGGCGTACGTGGCCTTTGACTACCAGAAAGAGCTCAAGCTGGCGCGCGAGACGACACAGCTGATGCGTTCGTACACGCTGCCAGACGGCCGCGTTATCCGGCTGGGACCGGAGAGGTTCATGGCGCCTGAGGCGATGTTCAACCCGCGGCTGCTGGACGTAGAGGCGCCAGGGATCGCGGAGATGGCATTCAATGCTATCCAGGATGCGCCTATTGACAATCGGCGAGCGCTGTACGAGCACATTGTCGTCAGCGGCGGATCCACCATGTATCCCGGCATGTCGACACGCATGGACAAGGAAATTCGAACCCTATACGTGGAACGGGTACTTAAGGTAAGGGGTGGAGCAATGGGGTGAGGGCCGGGGCAAGGGAGGGTTTTGGGGCTGACGGGTAGGGTGTCGGATGGGGGAGTGGGCAGGGCGGTTAGGAGGGGGGTTTCGGGGAAGAAAGGGGTTGGGGGGTAAGGAAAAGGCTAAAAAGGTGGTGTTTGGAACTGGACTTGGTGGTGGTGGTGGTTTGCGGTTACAGATGCTCTGTGAAGGCGGGTTATGGGCCCTGAATCGTGATGTGAGTGCTACTGCAGTGATGGTTCTTCGCTTTGCTCTGCGTTTACCGTGCGCCCGTGGAACTGAGGTACTCCCGCTGGCACGAGCCCGAATACCCTTGTGGGTTTGGTTGGCTGCACCAATCAAAGGATTCATTGGGGCGTGAGCCGTCGAAAGGCGGTCGTCGACTCATGCGTGTCCCAGTTGGATCCCTGAAGGAAAACACGCGTGAACCGAGGAAACCCCTCTCATGGGATTATTAGGTCTGCCTGCTGGATGGCACAACGGGGGGACAGGGACTCTGGTGTGGGCGTGGGACATAACTCGAGCGGCTGTGCTAAATCGTCCGTGGTTTGAATGGCAAGGGAGATTTGCAATTCGCTGGCTGAACCCAAATATCAATCCCTCGCCAGGGCGATAGGACAAGGCTCCGCAAGTTGAAACTCCATATTGCGGATCCGCCCAACCGAAAATACATGGTGTTTCTTGGAGGCGCGGTGCTGGCGGATATTATGAAGGTTGGTTGGGTTCTGTTAAGGGGGGAAATTGGGGGACTAAAGTGAAGGTAATACTTGCCCTGGGTCTTCAAAAGCACTTGTACTTTAGGCTGTACGATGCATAGCCAGGTTTGATGCTCGCCCTGCAAAGACTGCGGAGTCTAGACATGCCATAAGAGTGCAGTCCGGCGACTTGGGCGGGCCAGCATGCCCTTAGATCAAAAGCAAATCGTGGCTAACAATGGTAACCGCCACAACGCAGGACCATACGGACTTCTGGATCACACGGGAACAGTACCAAGAGGACCCAGGCAATGCTCTCAAGAAGTGCGGAGTTGCATAGTGCTCTATTCTTTATGACAAGATTAGTGCACGCCCAATAATACTTTTATTTTTATTCTTTGTTTGACGCGATGCTTGGTGTATAGTGTTTGCCGATCACTCGTACATGGATTCGGAGCTAGAACTTTACCTTGCCAACTCTAGCTGCTACTAGCCGTTTCGTGTGTCCTTGCTGTCGCTTAGGACGTGCCGATCCCTTTACTGACGCACGGATTCTCCACCGGCTGACGAAGAATGCCTTGACCGGAGCGTGGTTTGTGGACCGCAAGTATACTAACATTGAGTATCAACTGACTAGGTAGCACCGGAGGCCCCTTTGGGGCCAACCAGTGGTTGGTGGATGGCCATGAGCCTGCGCTGCGGGGCACCATATATAGCACATTACCGCAGCCCGCTTTGTAATCCTGTCCCTTATACATGTGTTGCGTCAGCCAATCGACTACAGACAGGCCCTATTCGTCGCTGGCAGAGCAGTCTACGCAGCAAGGCAGCGAGCTGCGTAAAGCTTGGAAGTTGTAATGTCTTAAGCGGCAGTTATTTACGGCGAAGGAAGCATGGAAACCTTACTCCCCCACGCGGACGGGTCGTTGCTGCATCGACGGAGAGCAGCATGCTCCTACCGCTCGGGCTGGACTTCCTCACATTCCTATCAGCCACCGTCCTTGTTATTCCGCTCTTTAAATCACTAAAGCTTTCGCCTGTCTTGGGCTTCTTGTTCAGCGGCGTGGTGCTGAAACAGCTTGGGTGAGTGGTGGGCGCACCTTTTCATGTATGCGTGGCAGATGAACGCACGGGACAACTGAACGCCCAGCAGCAACGCCTGCTGGACAATTTTGTTTTACACAGGTGCTCCAACATAAAAAATTCGTCTAGGGAATACTATGTTTGTGCTCTTCATCGTTTTGGGCTGCGTGACCCGCCGGGTCCACCGTGTGACCCGTTGGTGACCATGTTCCCCTGCAAGCCAATCCTTCCGGGACAATACCTTATTTCGCCCTTTCCCTAGTGCATCGCCGATATCGCCAGCATCACCAGCTTCGCACGCCTCTTGTGCACTGCCACAGCAAACATACAAACCCTGAGCCCTCCGCTCGGTGTCAACTTCCGCAGCCTCTTTCAGGACCTCCAGGACACAGAACGGCTAGGAGAGCTGGGCGTTCTGTTCTTGCTATTTGAAATGGGCTTGGAGCTGTCTTTTGACCGCTTAAAGGTGCGCGCAGGTGCAACAACCGGATAGCCGAGCAAGACCACTGACTGAGTAGAGGGTAGGGCGGATTGCACCTAGCACTATTGCCGAATGCGTTGGGTTCTCCTCCCAGCATTCTGGGTCACCCTCGATCCGGATTACCCGGATTCCGCGGGCAGCCGCTACGGCTTGCGAAGCGCCCGAATCCAACTTCCTTGGGTGCGCTGGGACATTACGAGTTCGCGACCGCAGCCAGGGTGCTACACACGCGCTGGGGTCATTATCTCCGGGTGCATGCTATGGCTAATACGATGGGGCAGCTCCTGGCGAAAGGCAGCAGCGGCAGCAGCCGTTCCGGCGTCTGCGGGTGTCCGCACCCGCACCCGCACCCGACCACGGTGAAGGAGAGGCGGTATGGGGGCGGAACCTGGGATTAATCTGTGGCGCAGCAAAGACGGACGGAAGTCGTCAGCGCAGCCATCGTGCCATTTACGGGGCCAGGCCAGTGGCGTCGCTGTCAACGTAGCTCAAGGGCGCGCTGCACGCTTCCGACCCAGAAATCGTGCAGATGCGTAAAGCCCCTTGAACATGCCTAACCTCCCTGCAAAGGAAAAGCAGACCGGAACGGAGCCACCTCCTGTCCTTGACACGCGATTTGACATATGGGCCGGTTGGCGATTGACGGGGCGTAGAAATGCCGACATGTGTAGGGGTTGTGTTGTGGTGGGTCTCCATGCACCCAACCGAATCTACTACGCCAGGATGCGGGCCAGTCCAGGAAATGGGCATATGCACGTTTAGGGCGGCGCACTAGCCTGTAGGTTGCAGATGGAACTTGGGGGGAGGTAGGGTGCTCGAGATGTGGGATCTTGCAGGTGCGAGCGAGGCGCCTACGACGTGATTGAGGAGGGGAGGGAGAGGGTCGCAGCATGGCCCGTGGTGCGGGAGCGGCCTCTTGTTGGTGTGCTGCGTGTGATGGCGCCAGATGGCCGGGACGTGCTGCCGGGGGCGTGACATACGCAGCCGGCCACGTTATTGGGCTGCCGGGCTCTCTCTGGGCACACCTCTGTACACTTCCATCCCCGCCATTTCCATCACGCGGCTCTGATAATAATTTCAATATCATTACATGATGGATGGGGTTGGCACTCGTGTGGTGGACAATTTTGATGGCCCTGTATGCTGTATCCTCATGCTTGGGAAGGCGCGGGTGTTCCCGCTACTGATCCTTTTTACTGCTGCTACTGCTACTGCTACTGCCACTTCGTTGCAGTCCCTGGCCAAGTTTGCTTTCGGTCTGGGCACACTGCAAGTAGCTCTGTGCACGGGCATCTTCACGGCGTTCGCCTTGCCAGTGGGCCACGGCCTGGGCACCGTGTTTTTGGAGCAGGTGTGCGGCGGTTCTTTAGGGTGCGGAGGTGATTAGAGACTCCGATCAGGATCATTGCGGGCCTTGACGGGACAGCTGCAAATTGGGGGGGCCCGGGGGGGGCCGATGCGCCGCGAGGTGCGTAGTAGCTTCAGGTTTGTGGGGTAAGAGGAGGAGGGCGAGAGGCGTGTGGAGGCAGTTTAAAAGACGGCTCGTCAACCGAGATTTGTCTTTTGGTGAGTTTTAATCATGTATAAAATTACTGTCACAAAAACGCCTTCACGTCCTCTCCTTTTGCGGCCAGATTGCCCACGCGCCCCACCGCCTGGTGTCGATTCGCACCGTGGACGAGGCGGTGGTTATTGGCGCGGCTCTGTCTATGAGCAGCTCCGCCTTCGTGTTGCAGCTGCTGCGGGAGCGGGGGGAGCTGGCCACCCGGTTCGGGAGCGCCACGCTGGGCGTGCTGCTGTTCCAGGTGGGGCAGTATGTATATGTGGGAGGCAGGGTGTGGTGAGAGGGGAATGGGGGAGGTTTTTGTACCATGCTGAAGGCGCAGTGAACCACCTGCCAACATCCAAGCACCAACTCCCCCCCGCCTTGCTCCCAGCAAGCCCCTGTCTACCGTCCAGTGGGGACAGGTCCCCACAATCCTGAACGGGTGCTCGCTCTGCAGCTGGTGCCGTCCCTTGCCCTCCACGCGGCGCTGTGTGCTGCTCGCGTAGGATTCCCAGCCCGCCTCGAGTGTGCCGGTAAACCTGCTGTCTAGTCGGGGTCTGCGATGCCCCGCGAAGCCCCGCAACTGTTAACCCCCCGTTTCCTCTCCCTTCCCGCGCTCCTCTCCCCCACCCTCTGTTAACCCCTCCGTCCTCGCCATGTCGCCTTTTTCCGCTGCCCTGCAGGACATAGCGGTGGTGCCCTTCCTGGTGCTGTTGCCGCTGGTTACCAACAAAGGGGGAGCTGAGCTCATGGAGGTGAGGGGGAGGCCGGGCTGGGGGTTGGTGATGGGGATAAAAGGCCGAGAAAGGCTGGGAGAGAGGGGGGAGGTGAGGGTGGCCGCGTTTTCGAGTTGATTGATTACCTGTTACCGGGTGACAGGGAGGGGTCCGGGGATTCCTGGGGGCCGACAATGACAGGCAAAAGCTAGTGAGGTGAGGTGAGGTGATCGGCTTTGGGCTCGGTGGTCCACGGCGCCTCATTTCGGACCTGGGAGGTTAGAAAGGAAAGTAGCCGCACAAAATCCATACCTTCAAGACGGATAGAAACCTCTCAAAGAAGCAAACTCCCCAGCCTAGTAATGCAGGGTATAACATTCCGTTGCACGTACAAACGCGAACACTGTATGGTTGTATGTATGCCCGTCCTGCATGACGCACTCCTCTCACCTCTACTTCTGCCCAAGCTTACTTGGCCACGCTCCCCCGCGTCCCCCCCGTTGCTAGGGCGCCGCCTCCCCCGTAAGCTTGCTTACTCTGTTGGGCCCTACAGCCCTCCAGACAGTGGCGGGACTGGGGGCCCTGCTGCTGGCAGATAGACTCATCATGAAGAGAATATTCGAGGTAAGCGCGTGCAGGGCGCACGCGTATGTATGTATGTATGTATGTATGTGTGTGTAGTGGTGGGAAAGGATAGGGGGCGGGAGCAGGTGCTGCCTGGGAACGCGAAGCCACAAAAATGCGAGCCGCATTCATTCCTCACCAGCACCTCTCCCCAACCCCTTTCACGCGCCCCCTACCCCTGCCGGTACCTTCCCCCTCCTCGTCGTTCCCGTACCTTCAACCCCCCTCATCACGCCGTCGTCCATCCCCCCACCCCCACACCCGCACCGGCCCCCACTGGCCCCGAGTCCTCAGATGGTCGCCCAGTCCCGCAACAGCGAGACTTTCATTGCGCTGTGTCTGTTGACGGTGGCGGGCACCTCCCTCATCACCCAGCGCCTCGGGCTGTCGGACACCATGGGCGCGTTCCTGGCGGGTGTGCTGCTGTCGGAGACGTCGTACAGGACGCAGGTAGGCGGGCGGGGCGGGCGGGTAGCTGGGTGGGTTGTGTATTGGGTGAGTGGGGGAGAGAGAGAGAGAAAAACACAGAAATGTGGTCTCTGAGTGCGGTACGGTAGGGTACGATAAGGTAGGGTAGGGTGCGGGGCGGATGAGGGAGCGAGACAGGGGTGGCGGGAGGAGATTTGGAGTGGGTTCGGTTGTTGACTGTGTGGGTGAGTGGGTGGGCAGGCGGCGCTAGCGGGGGAAAGTGGTCCTCCAGCTGCCAGGGGGGCCCCGTCACAGGCCCTGCTGTCGCCTCCTTCCGGCTACGTGTTTTCACCCCCCGCCCCCCTTCTCTTTTCTTGGCAGCAGCTTCACTCGTTCGTGGTTCGTCTTTCCCCCCCTTCTCCCCCCTCCTCCTGCTGCCTTGCCCTAGGTGGAGGCGGACATCCGGCCCTTCAAGGGGCTGCTGTTAGGGCTGTTCTTCGTAACCACCGGCTCGTCCATCAACCTGGCCTTTCTGCAGTCGCACTGGCAGGAGGTGAGGGCCGGGAGGCTGTGCTGCAACACTGGCTGCGGGAAAGAAATTGCATGGCAGGGCATTCGGCATGGTCATGACGCTGGGGCATGGTCCTGCCGTACAACGGCGTTGTCGCATGGGGAAGGGGAGATATCCTCTCGCCCGGCTTTTGTTTCGGTGGTGGTCCTGGCGCGGCGGTCCCCAATTGCCTGTGGCTCGTGTGCGCCAGGCTCCCCGCGTTTTCCCGGATAAGGTTACCCTGCCGCCGCTCCGCCCGTTTTATTTCTTGACATGTTCTGCCGTACTCCTGTCTCGCATGTACGGCAGGTGTTTTGGATCCTCACTGGTCTCGTGGTGATCAAGACTGGCGTGGTGACGGCCGCGGGGCAGTTGGTCGGGCTCAGTAGGTGCGTACGACACACGGCGTAGAAAGTACGGCGCGCCGGTTGGGATCTTTTTTGGGGGGGGCCTTTTGGGGTGGTGTAGGACTGAGTTAGGGTTGGGGATCTGGCCATGTTTGCCTTCGCCGTGTCAGACATCCTTAGACACGCCTTAGACTCAGCGGTACTACCTTCCCAGGCATGGCGGGGGGATCTCTCCCCCCGCAACAGCAACAACAACAACAAGAACAACAACCACCTGGGATTTACGAGACCTCCCCGTCTCCCTGGGTGTGAATCTGGAGGTCAGGTCGGGCTTGTGGCTCTTAGATGTGTTCGCTCTCTGCCCGGCTCGGCTGCCCTCCTCCGCCACTGCCCTTTCCTCCCTTCCGAGGGCACTTTGGCTTTTGTCCCTACCTTCCCTCTGCCATTTCACCACCCTCCTCTCCCCCTGCCTTTCCTTCCAGTCCCCTCGTTACACGTGAACTGCAAGGTCCCCTTTTGCTTCCTGTGCCCCTACCTGCCCTGTGGGGTTGGGGCAGTGGGCCACCGGCAGTTGGATTTTGTTGGGGTTCACATATTACTCGCTTTCCTCCAACCGCCCTTCCCCCGCTTTCCCCACCCCCCAACCCCGCAGGAGTGAGAGCATCCGCACGGGCTTTGTCCTCTCCCAGGGGGGCGAGTTCGCCTTCGTGCTGCTGTCCCTAGCCAACCAGCTGAGGATACTGCCGACCAACCTGAACCAGCTGCTCATCATTGTGGTGAGCAAGGGGGAGGGGGCCAGGGCGCTGTGGGTTTTCGTGTATGTATGTATGTATGTATGTATGTATGTATGTATGTATGTATGTATGTATGTATGTGTGAGTGAGCGAGAGAAAGAGAGAGAGAGAGAGAGAGGAAGAGGGAGGGAGAGGGAGGGAGCCGGCTTTCCTATGCCGCCACCACAGGGTCATGCTTGCCTGCCTTTGCATTGGCATGCACCTAGGTGGCCAGGGTGGCACACGTGCCTCACACCTGCTTCCTGTTCCCTCCCCCCCCCCCCCGGCGTCCTCCGTCGGAAATCCCCTTAGCATTGTGACCAGATTCCTGATCCCTGGGCCCCATCCTCCCCATCCCCCTGCCATGTTCAGGTGGTGCTGTCCATGGCTCTGACCCCCTTCCTGGCGGAAACCGGCAAGGTGGTGGCCAACAAGCTTGATGAGTTGTACCCACCATTGGCATCACTGCCGCCGGTTGGAGGGGGGACAGGAGCGCTGGCGGGCGCTGCTGGCGATGGGACAGATCACAGCGCCGGGGGGCATCACACGGGGGTGAGGCGGGGACGTATCTGTCTCTGTCTGTCTGTCTGTCTGGGGATTGCGGTTTGGTTTTTCTGGAGGTTCAGGAAGGGGAGCAGGGCGGCGACGTGGATGAGAGGAGGAGGGAGTATTGGGAAGATGATTAGTCCGAGACAATTGACGTTCCGCGGCGCTTATCGTTATGCTGCTACCTACTTGCCCTCCCGCCTTCATCCTCCCACCTCCTGCCCCTTCCCTCACCCTTCCCTCATCCTTACTTTTGACCTCTCTTACAGTTAAGAGTGCTGTGGACCTGATTGCTTTTGCATGTTGCCCATTACGACGACCTCTCCCTCGTTTCTCCCCGGCCGCACAGGTCTCCGACCCCGTCGTGATCTGCGGCTTCTCGCCCGCGGGTCAAATGGTGGCGAATATGCTGGAGAGCCCCCTAGCGTCATTGGACGGCTCATCCGTACTGCCGTACGTGGCGTTTGACCTGGATCCGGACCGGGTGGCTGCGGGGCGCAAGGCGGGTTTCAAGGTGTGTGTGCCGTGGCTGGGGTTTGCATCGGTGTAGGCGGGCTGGCGGGGGGAGCTAAGGAGAGCCTCCCCGGATAGGGGGTCGGGCAGGTGGGCGGCCAGGTGGGGCCGATGGGGCTCATGGGGGACTTACTGTTACTGTTACCCCGTACCCCGTACTGTCACTGTTACTGCTTGGCTGGGGGGTTGGAGTTGCAAACAGGGCACCTAAACCATGTTCCTGCCGGCCCGCCCGCCACCCAGCTACAGCACTTTTGTCCTTCTAACTGGCCACGTTTCCCCCTCTGCCCCCTTGCGCGTTCTCACCCACACCCCTCCCCGAGCCCCTCAGGTGTTGTACGGTGATGCCACCCGCAGTGTCGTACTCCGGGCTGCGGGCGTGGAGGAGCCCCGGGCAGTGGCGGTCTGCTATGCTGACCGGGAGGCGGCGCTGCAGGCCGTGTCCAGCATGAGGATAGACTTCCCCTCCGTGCCCATATACGCGTGTGCCTCGGACCTGCGGTGAGGCGTGGGGGTATGCTAGAGGGCCGGGAAGGGGAGTGGCTACCACGGCGGGAATGTCCGCAGTCGGACAGTTTAAAAATGACCACCACCTTGGGTGCAGTCGTGGCCTGAATGCTGCACGACAACACAACACCACAGCGCGTAGATCGAAAAATGTGATGAAGTTAGACTTCGATCCCCTTCCGTGTCAATTGAGGCCTTGGAGGCCATGTACCAGCCATCCCTCTCTCCTTCCCCCCATACACACTTCCTGTAGTGCAGTCCGCCCCCACCTCTCCCCCAATGACCTAGGAATGCTCTAGGAATTCCTTTTTTCTATCCCCTTCTGTCAGCTGATGTGCTTTTTGCGACATCGGCAGTTAAACCCATAAAAAACCCTACACACCCACTGCATGTGATTCCCTTCACCTTCGCGAGCTCCTTTGCCCCACTTTGCACAACTGCATGGCCCCCCACCCCCTGCACCCCACCCCACCCGTCAGCCATGCCGCCGAGCTGGAGGAGGCGGGGGCCAACCACATAGTCATTCGCAGCGTAGAGGCGGGTCTGGCCCTGGGGTCCATGATGCTCGGCGGTCTGGGGGCCTCGGAGATCGACCTCAACTTCCTGAAAAGGGGCATCGAGGAGACCATCGAGGCGCGGTGAGGCGCGGGGAGGAGGGTGGCGCGAGGCGGGGTAGGCGGGGCGGCGTATCATGTGTACTCTGCGGCACTCGGCCCTCCTTCCTTCCTTCATTATTCAGCGTGCTGCTGTTTCCAACCGTGGGTTTTGGGGTGTTAGTTTCTGTGAAGCTCGTGAGGCAAATTGCCGCTGTGTGCGTGTTTTAGGATGATGTGCCCGGAAGGCCGATGGGCACCGTTTACAGCGTTGTCGGAAACCACCGTGGCGCTTGTTCGCCTACCTTTCGCACTTCGTCATGTGCATAGAAGAGAATCCTAGGCTTTTTTGACATGGAGCTCCCAGTCGCAGCCGCAGCCGCCCTCTCTTTCAAGTTCCAATCCGCATCCGATTTTGAATTCGGCTGTCCGGATGACTTAGGGTTATGCTATGCCCGTACCCTCATCCGATGGGCCCCAACCCGGTGTGTTTGAAGCCCCACCCCCCCATGTTTTGTATTTCACCCCGTCCTCCTCTTCCCCACCCCCAGCACCCAAGCCCTGGCCGACTGGATGACCAGTGCGGGGGAGCAGGTGTCAGCGTTTTCATCCCTGGACATGATCGTGCTGACGTCGGAGGTGGAGGACATCGCGCGTTCCGCCGCCGCTGCGGCCGCGGCCGCTGCCGCCGAGCGCGACGCAAAGATGGCGGAGGTGCTCTCAGCCGAGGCCGCGCAGCCTGGTACGCCGCTGACCAAGCCAGCTTCGAACTCCACTGCCGCCGCCGCTGCCGCAGCAGCCGCAGCAGCCAACGGCAGCGTCGCGGCGGCGGCGGCGGAGCCCTCTCTGCCCACTGGTGCCAGCCTCTCGCGAGCATCGCTGGATCTTAAACTTGAGAGGGAGCTCGAAGGGTTCTCAGCGACCGTGCCGCATGCCGCACAGCCAGTGGCGGTGTCGGCACCGCCGCCACCGCCGTTCGTGGAGCCTGCGGGGGGGTTAATGGATAGCGCGGGTCGGGGGACGGAGCCGCGGTTGCATGCAGCGGCAGTGGCGCGGCGGGGCCCGCCGCCGCCTCCTCCTGAAGGCAGCGCCGCCGCGGAAGCGGAGGCGGTGACGGCGACGACAACGACAACGACGCCGGCTGCGGAGGTTGCCATGCAACGAGGTGGTTCCCGAGACGTCTGAATCGGCGTCCCGAGCGTCTGAATCTCTGATCTAAGTGCCACTTTACTGCAGACAAAGAGGACTCCCTACCCGGTGCTGCAGGGGGGAAAACGGGAGCTGTTGATCAAGTTGAGAAGCTTTGCTCCGAAACTTCCGGGCTCGCAGAGAAGTATGCTGGGCGTAGTGGCACTGGGTTGTGGGCCTTATGGAGCACCTGGTCGTGTGTGGATGACGTGGTATGGTTCTGCGTTGGGGGTTTTCTCAGCAGAGCATGTGTATCACTCAAGATGTACAGCATGTACGACGCTGTCGATGCATGCAACGGGCGGCAACGGTGGTGGTCATCGGGCACCGTCACTCCTTTTTGTAACCCTCGCCCACATTCATGGTTTTAGAGGCGCTGCTGTGGATGGGACCTTTTGTTTAGCGGTCAGGTTGGTCAGGTTGACCGCGGTTGGTCAAGTGGCTTTTATGTGTGTGTAGTGTGTGTGTGTGTAGTGTCTGTGTGTGTGTTTGTGTGTATGGGAGTGTGTTGGAACTTATGTGCAATTTTGAAACGCTCGCACGACCTCGTGCCTGAAAGTAAGAGCTTGAGAAGGTGTGTAGAAGGCTGCTTAGGTTTGTATTCTTCGGGGCTAGCAGGGTGGTGTGGCATGGGGTGGCTGGCGGTGCCTGATGTATTTGCAGCTGTCGTGGGTTTCCCGCGGCCGCATTGCCCACCCAAGATTTTTCAAAAGGCGGTGAATGTCAGGCTAGAGAAATCAGGCTGGAGAGGTTTCGAGTTGAAGAAGCCGGCTGTTGTGGACGTAGAGCGCCCACGGTGTGCGTGTGTGGTCCACGGCGGCGGTTTCGGAATACTCCGCTGCGCATGGCAAACAGTGCGGGCACGGCCAAGCAGCTGGGCTCGAGGCCCCGGCGTGACAGCCCCGGCCGGACCCCAGGTTCGTCCACGTCGCAGTGGTGCCTGAAGACTTGACAAGGCAGGGCCGCGGACAACGGTATTTAATTCTGCTGGCAGGCGTCGTGCCGATGGATCCTGTTATCTATCCATCTATCTATCTTGCTCACGGGTCCAAGAAGATTTATATTCGCGTGTGGGAGCGTATGCGTGGTGAGCGTGGGGTCCGACATGATGGCGGCGTTGCAGACATTCCTGGCTGCGTGCAGACATCGGGGCGGAGTGGGGCGAATGAGCAGCCTTCGCGGTCTGCGGTTTATTGTGCAGGGTGGGAAGTTATATTGAGCTGTACGACCTATTATGTAGAGTGAGTGCCGTAAGTTCTGGAACGGCTTGCGAACTGAAGTGAGAGGTGTTGTGTATGGTGCATTACGGTGTTGATAGACAAGATGATTGAATGCACGGGATTCTGTACCTTGAGGTTATGTGCGGGTGCGAGGGTGGTATCAGCAACAAACGGCCGGACGGACGGAGCAGATATCCCCGGTGAGGAAGATAGGGCGGCCCGCCTCCCGCAGCGGCTCTGATGTTTCCCGGGTGTCAGCGTCGCTCATCACCCCTCATCGTTTGCCTTTCGTGCTCAGGTACCCTTTGTCATGTGGGACCGGACCTATGGGTGCGGCTTAGTGTGGTTTATACGCGAGGAAGGAGTGCGGCACCGAAGGTTGTAACTTTTGCGTCCAGGGGTAAAAACTGAATTTAGGGGGGAAAGGGGTCAACCGAAGAAAGGAACGGCAGCAGCAAGCGGCTGAAACAAATGCGCGGATAGCTCTGCCATTGTTTCTGTGAGTGTGTAGTTCGATAAGTATATTTTGGTGGTCAGGACGACCGGGCTTCCAAGGATTGCAGGCTGGGTTGGTACGTGAATCAAAGGCTGTAATCTCCGGTTTGAGGCGATAGAGATGCAGGCGATGCAGGAGATCGGAAGTAGGCGTGGGGAGCGCTCGTGCGTGTAAGTGGCCTCCGGACGCCCTGGTTATTAGTTTCAGGTCGGGGTGATGGGGACCTGTTCATTGACGAGTGGGCTCCTGGCTGCAAAAGTTTTCTATGTTCACCTAATTCCTGTGTACGGCGCATCGGTAGTGGTGGGCCAGTGTCGCTAAGGTTGGGCTTGGAGTCACGGCATTGCCAACGCAGGTCTTCTAGGCATTGGCATGGCCACGCGCAGTTCAGGGATCAGGCCCTCCTACTTCTGGGTTTCGCTACATCGCGGAGCGAGCGTTGTCCTGTCTCTCGTCGTCGGCTTTGGACCGCGCTATGTAACGAAACATTGAACCATTTGGATTCTCTGATCCATGTGTGGTCGCTTGATTACCCTAGCGCATACCATACCGTGCTGATGTAACGTGGTGGAACCATGCGGGGCTAGGGATTGCACTCGCAACCGCACGGCATTGTCCCCCTGCATTGTCTGGAGCTGTAACGCACAGCCTTGGCCGGTCGTTTTAGTTCATTGTATGCCAGTTAATAATAAAACCAGCCTAACCACATTCCCTGGCCTTTTTACGTGCAGTCCCACGTACAATCCATTCCCGAAAATACCATGGGAGCATTAACCGCAATAAAACCGACTTTCCACTGGACGCCGCGGACATACGCAGTAACTTCCGAAACATGCAGGCCTGCGCCGATATGCTGTCGCCGTCACACTGGAAGCAAAAGGTGGTTCCATGCTGGGCAAGTCCGTGAACATATGACTATGAAGCACATAGCCTGCGGCACATTTCGCGCGGTTCGATTGCGCTACCCGCTAACGTCAGCTACAATGTATAGCAAGGGACTGTAGCTTCCAACACGGTTAGGTCAGCCCAAAGTCAGGTTCGCCTGTATGAGCAGGATCCGCCCCCAGGACAGCTGCGACCAGCAGGCAGGCAGCCCTGTCAATGTGTTCTGTCATGCAGTTCACGAAGGTTGCGACGACTAAAACTGCGCTCCTATCTCTGCCACATGGAAAAGAGTGGGCACTAACAAAGCCCCGTCTGGTTGCATCCCTCACCGGCCTCCACTTTTCCACTGAGGTACTTGTAATTTCGTAAAACGGTGGCGACGCTACCAGTCTTTATCAAGTGTTAACACACCGTCTGGGGACACATCCACACCTTAAAAAACACACGTACCCGAATGCCATGAAGCGGGGATGACCACCCCGCGATAAGGCTTAGCACGACGCCCAAATTCTCATCTTCCGGCCAAACATGCATACGCTCGTCCTTTAAACAAGGGGCGTCGCATGGGGAGCATGCGCACAAATGCCGCGCCAATGCACACAGCCGCACACACGACGAAACCTAGTTTAGCTATCTAATCCGGCGACCGTAGCCGCTGCCACCACGCCGTACACAATCCGGTGTTCCCGCTCTCGAAAAACGCGAGACTTTGGAAGATTTGGCGGCACTGGCCCCCCTCTCGACTCTTCCGTGCACGTTGCCGACGCCTGGATCCTTTGTGGCCAAGACACTTATTCCGAAAAGCTGAAAAACTTGCCACAGCTGCTGCTTATGTGAAACAGGTGATTGTCCAAACCGCGGCAAATCTGCAGACCGACCTCATGTCCCTAGGATGCCCATTGCAGCGGCGAGACGGTGCATGAATTCGCTGGACGGAGGTGATGTCAGGTGAACCCTTCGCCAGCTCTATTTTTTTGCTCCGTTCCCTTGCCGCTCTCCTACAAATATTCAGATGGTATTGGCCCTACCTGTCCACATACTCTCAGCCGTCCCCATACGACAAACGGCCCCCGAACTCTCTGCACACTGCATGAACCAACGATCCACGAAAGAGTAATCTAGCTTGACATCTGCACGAACAGCATAGCTGCGCAGACACGCGCAAAGCCCAGACGCTAGCGCACCCGCTCATCGGTAAACACACCGAACACACGCGACCATAACGTGCCATCGTAGCAGCACGCCAACAAGTTTCTACTCGGCCTGCAGTGTAGACTGCGACGCTCTCCCCAGCAAGTCAAGGCAGCCACCTGCGACGAACACCCGCCTGCCTGCTGGAATTCCCGTAAAACATCCGCTTCCACGCCCCTGCATGCTGCTCACACTCCAGCTAGCCAATGCCGTCGACGAAACAAATCGACCAGCCATTTGGAGTACCACGCCGACGTCAACGGCTTCCAATGCGACAAACCAAGCCAGAAACGATGAGCAAAATAGGTGCGAAGTAGGACGCCGTACCAAACCGATGCCCCAGCCAGGCCCGTGAAGCCCCACACAACGATGCAAGATGGATGTCTCAAGAAAACCCGCATACACAATCCCCAAGCAGCAGCCAATCCGGTAACGCCACCGATTTACCAGCGCTCCCTCCGTGCCGGCGGCGCCCCGCCGTCTTTCCCGGCCCCATCCGCATCCCCGCGGCGGGGCGGCCGCTCCTTGCCAACACCCTCGTGCCCCGACCGACCACCCCGCGCAAAGCGCACCCTGTCGTCCTCCTCCGCCTGCAGCTTCAGCAAAGCACATTCCTTTTTGTCCAGCTCATGTTCCAGTTCCGGAATCGTTGGACCGCTGGGAGCCTCAGCCTCGTCACCATCTGCATCTTTTTCCGCCGCCAACTTCGCCTTGAGATCTGCCAATTGCACAGCAAGGGCGTCCACCTCGGCCTTGAGAGCTTTCTCGGCCGGAGTCTCATCCCTACAAATGGAAGCGGCCAGCAACATGGACGGAGTCCAGTGACGCAGGCAGGCGCGCGTAACACAGGAAATTGGAGCGACACTAAGAAAAAGCTATGTCTGCCGTGTCTGCGCCCCTTACATCCCTAAATAAAAGTGCGAAGTAGAGGGTGCGAGCTTGGCTAAACTCCTAACCAAGCAAGATGTGACATGGCCCCGAACCAATCATGCCTGTCCCCTCAAAAGCTGTGCCCGCACTGTCAGGCCTCACCGTATGACCTCTCCATGCTCTAGCTTCAGTACCTCCTTAATCGGGTCCACGCCCTTCTCCTTGAGCACCTCCTCACGCGGCCGTGCTGCGCCAAACGGGTTGGACGACGCCTTGCGCTCCTCTGCGCCGCCGCTGCTGCTTGCGGCAGGAGCCTGCTCGCCGACTGGCACCGAGCGTGGAGCGAGTTTGAGCCGTGGCCGCTCCGCGGGCGCCTCCGGCGCTGCCGAGGTGCTGGGCTCGACCGTTCTCCGGGCCCATCGATCCTCACGGTCTGCTGTGCTCTCACGCGGCCCATCACGGCTGCCACCGAAGCCCCGCGGAGGTGCCGGCGACTCGGACGGCTTAAAGTCCCTGCCCCTCCCCCAGCTGTCCTCCAGATCTGCTTTGGACATGGGCGGCGGCCCGTCGTAGCGGCGCCGATCATCAAAACCGCCCCGGGGTGCTGGTCCAGAGGGCTCAAACTTGCGGGCCGTACCCCAATCGTCTACCATGTCCGCATTGGACGGAGGGCGGGGCTCGCGCGGTGGCCGGTCGCCTCGATCACCGAAGCCACCCCCAAAGCCGCGCGACCCTCCGAAGCCACCGCCATCTCCGCCCGGTACAAACTTCCGCGTCGAGCCCCAATCGTCCACGCTGTCTGCACGAGAAGGCTCCCGTTCCTCGCGCGGGGGACGATCCTCTCGCTGGTAGCGGCCACCTGCATGAAGTGCAACAGCTGATACATGCTGGCATCGGGAAACGCCACCGTACTTAAAACTTACCGCGGCCTTCGCGATCGCCGCCATAATCCCGAAAACCACCTCCAAGACCTCCAGGCGGCCTGCCGTCTCCGTCCTCGCGCGGACCTCCGCGAGGTGCGGTCGGAAGGCTCATGAGAATTTGTTTGTCGGCAAGACCCTTGTCCGCAAAGTCGCCCCTGCCCCCAGTGGGCATACTTAAGAATTCGCCAAAACCAAGCTTCACACCCTTCTTGGCCTTGCTCTTGCCCTGGGGCTTGGCTGCTGCGGCCTCGCCCAACGTGGGGAAGTCCGAGTTGTTCGCAAGGGCGCCATGTGTAGCCTCCTGTAATGTAACAAAGTATACCGGATTACAAATCAGGCAGCTCTGCACGACGCGCAAGATGGACACAAAGCAATCACAATCTGGAAGGCGGCTACCAAGTTTCCCACGTGGACCAGCGTTGCAACTGATCTTAAAAACCTGCGCAAGAAAGACTGAGAAGATAACTCTATAACGCCTGATCCCCGGGCATACCTCGCTCTCCACCTGGTCAGCCCACGCTGACATCCTTAACGAGTTCTCGTAAAGCTTCTTGCGAAAGAGGTATTTGTAACAGGTTAACAAAAGCCAAAAGTTAATATAAAGCTCCGTCCTAGCGCAAAAAGATTCAAAGAGAAGACTGAATCGTCCGTTGTACGGCGGCGGCGGTCTGCGTTAGTGCACTTGTCCTTGCGTGCCCTCATATCACAATAAATAAATGGACTGACTTCTTCCAAAAAAATACGAGCATAGGCTATCTGTCTCCACAACATGCGCAAATCTTCATAGCTTTCCAAAACCCGAGACAACAGAGTAATCCTCACCCAGAGCTCCACAATCCGCCTTGTCCTTTACCAATTAACGGCACAGCCAACGACAAGCATGCTATCCGCCCAGAGCCCAACACAGCCGACTGCAACGCGCTACGCCCAGTAGAAGGTTTTGTGCAAACAGCACAGCAGCCGCTGTCAAGGATTACATCGCCGCCCGCATCCAACTGTCCCGAGGCTGATCCCGCGGCGCCCTCAACCGGAGCCCCTCCGCTCCCAGGAGCTCTTGCAAGCCAACGCTGCGAGCAGGAGGCAACCGCCTGGTGCCCAGGTCTGCTGCTTGACTTGACCTCCGCTTGCTCTTGCTGCTGTCCTTGGCCGCCATGCGATTCGGTGTGCATTACGGAGGAGCTCTGTCCAACCAGCAAGGCCGGAATCGCCTGTCCTCGTTGTGCAAAGCAGAAGTAAGGGACATGAAGAACAGGCATAGGCAAGGGTACACAAATAGTTGCAGAGTGTGCGCGAAAGCAGACGAGAAAGGAACGTGAGGGGTGGAAACATGTGCATACTGCGATGGAAAGGAGAGACCCCCGCCCGTATTACAGCAACAAACAACCGCTCCTGACGCATCAGTACTACCCTACGTAGGCACCACCGCGTGGGACTTAGACAGAGTACGTCCTGCCGAGTATGCGAACGGAGACTTCCCAGGATCGCTCACCGAGTCTCATCATACCACACAGCCATGCCACTCCTTAAGCACTGCGGCCCCTGCACCCCTCCCTGCTAGGGCCGCATCCGCGCAGACACATGCTGTAGAGTTCCTTTGCACTATACACGAAGCGCGTACATGCTCTCGTACATCCACCAGTCCCTCCCGCCACACGCACCTGTCCCGCGGCGAGGTGCTGCAGCCTCTCCCGCTGCTGCAGCTGACGGTTGTCCAGCACCTCTTTAATCTTGGCGCGCAGCAACTCGAACCACATGTAAAATATGGCCGAGTTGAGGCCGTTGGATAGCGCACGGGGACCCACACCACGGAAGAACGACCCCAACCCTGACCGCTCCGCAAGGATGCCACGCACCGCCTGTCATGTCAAAAGAGACAAGAGGTAAGGAAAGCAGCACCACCGGCCCGGTGTCAGCCTGGGTCGCGTGAGAAGCGAATTGACCAGGGTGTTGACGGGAACGAAAGTGGTGCCATAACGGCTTGGCCAGGTCAACGGCCAAGACAATCACTCAGGTTCTTCACCACAACCAAGAAGTGGGGGGAAGCAGGAGCCCGGTGCAGCATTGCCCCGGCCTTGCGCTGGGTAACATGATCGGCGCTCCCAACAGCTCTTTCAACAATTCCCTGTCCCGCACACCCCCACAACCCCCCGCACCTGCATGACTGTGGGCCGCTCCGACGCGTTGCACATCATGCGCGTCTTGACCACGTCCAGGGGTGTTGTGGCTGCCGCAGCCGCGCTGCCCGCCACCCCGCCCATCACCAGGTCCTCCAGGGTGCTCGGCTGAGGTGAGGGAGGTGCAGGAGGGAGGAGGTGTGGCTACTCCATGAGGCAGGCGTTGCAGAAAGGAATCAGATTCAGAAAACCATGTCAAAACTGTATGTCAAAAGCTACGAGTGTGTCTCAGCCACTCAGTGTGCACCTATGCAGCACATGGAGCTTCAGCCCCGCTACGTACACGGCCACGTCGTTCCCTTCGCCGCCTCACGTGGGAAGAAACGTTTGGTGCCCTGCTTGATCAGCTGCCTTTCAGACACATCCCGTACGAGTAAGCACAGCAGATATTGGTCCCTGGTCCCAGCGCAGCCTTGCGTCCCTCCTGACCCCCAAGTGGGTCATCCTCCCAGACTTACCCGCTCCTGCTGGTGCAGCTGCATGTGCACGGCACGCAACGTCTCGTAAACCGCGAACTTGACAGCCATGTCCTGATAAGCGAGGGGGGGAAAGGAAGAAGAGGCCGGGCGGAAGCATTCCTCAGGCGATGAACACCTCATGCCGCCACAGTTGGCGGGCTCGGAGGTCAAACCTGTGCATGTCCGTACGACCTCAGCAGTGCTATGCCTGGGGGCAGCCACCGCTGCCTGTGCACTGGATACCCTGGATGCCACCCCTTGATGACTCCTCCTTTGGACCCATTCTCCGATCCCCGCGACCACCTTACCGGCACGTCTTCGAGCAGCGTGGGAAGGAAGCCCTGCAGCGGCGGCAGCGTTGGCGGTAGCGCCCGCAGGGAGGGGGGGTTAACTCCTCTCAGTCGGCGGTAACTCCAACACCACCCAGCATTACGACGGGCTGTGCCCCTCCCCTCCCGCCCAGCCTCCTGATGTCTCCCTAACCCCTGCCGGACCCCAGCCGCACCCCGGAAGGCTCAACCCTACAGGGCGCAGAGGGCGTGCGGCCAGGCAGGCAGGAGGCCTCCTGCCCCACACGGACCTGCTTGACTGCATGGCTGCCCGGACACCCACCTCCTCTGGCTGCTGCAGCCCCGCCCGCTTCGTCACCCTCCCCCTTCACAAAACCCCCAGTCTGCCACATTGAAGAAAGCAGCTCCATCGCCCGCATCACACCCGCAAATAACACGTGCCACCATACCCACACTTCCATGCCACTTCTCGTCACGTCCCACATCACACCACCCACATCACACCAACTCCACGACCAATGAACTTATGCCCCCTGACACGCCCACTTCAATCCAGCCGACCCGGTTCCACTCACCGTGAACAGCCCCCTGACCCCCGCCTTCTGTACCACGGAGGTCGCCGCCACCAGGGCATTGGGGTAGACACCCGCCTGCACGCTGCGGATGCACACCGCGATGGGTACCTTGACCACACTGCTGCCAACAGCTGCGATCGCACCCGCGATGAAAGCCACCGTACCTGCAACACCAGAGCACCACCAGCAAGAACATCACCACCACTATCAGTCGCCTCACATCTCACCTCCGGATGACTTCGAGGTCATCCTCCTTGTCTCTAATTAAATCCAACCAACAGCGCAATGCGCCACGCGGTTGCGCCACTCCCGGCCCATCCCCGTCAGCGCCATCTACCCCTGCTGCCAATCGTCACCCTCCCTTCCACTCTCTTCACGACACAACGGTGTGTGTGGGGGGCCCAGTAGTCATCCCATGCACCCCACCACTGTACAGACAGATAGACAGACAGTGTTGTGGCGGTGCGTGTTACCTTCCGATAGGTTCGTCTTCTCCCTCAACAGTTTCTTGCTGGTGGAGTAGAAGGCGAAGAACGCCCCGATGATGATCCCCGCACCACTGGCAGCACCCAGAACACCCTTAAGAACGGAGCGCGGGGAGTGGGGAGGTGCACGGGGGGCCCGTGGCGGGGTGGACTTCGTAGGAAATGAAGAGACAGGACATGATGGGGAAAACAAAAACCTGATGGAGCACTAGATAAGCATAAGCAGAACCGCAGGTGATGCCAAGATCGGTCGGAGCGCGCAAGACGCGCAAGACGCAAGACGAAAAGCAAACAAATTCGGGTTCGGATCACCAGGTGCCGTACATCTGCCGTACATCTTTCGTTCCGCATGCAAAGACAGGGTGGCGGGTGATGCGCGGGTGTAGAGCCCCGGTCCCTATGCAGGTATCGCCCCGGTCCGTTCCTGGCAGCCCTCCCCTCGCCCTCCCCAACGGCAGATGGCGGTCTCCGCCGCATCCTCCGAACCCTGTTGATCTACGGCGCCGGACGCAACTAAGCAAGTTCAAAACTCCACGACCCTTGTGCAGTTCGGCATCTGGCCCATTCACGCGCTCTTAGTGGCCGTGCCTGCACCTACAAAAATGAAACCCCCCTTCCCAACGCCCTCCCCCTCCTCTTTCTCCTCCTCTTCCCCCCAGGGTTCCACATCTACCTAGCGCGCCCCTGGCCTCAGGCCCCACCCTCCCCAACCCCCCTGCCACTCTTTCCGTGGCAGCAGCTTCACGCGTTCGTGGTTCGTCTTTCCCCCCTGCCCCCTCCGAGGGTTCCCCTTCCCCCGCACCCTTAACCCTCTTTCCCCCAATGGGTGTAAGGCGCACCCCGTATCGGGGGCTCCCATGCGCTTCCACTGCCCAGCTCCCCCCGCAAGCTGGCCAACCAGGGACCCTTCTGGGCTGAAGCGCTCATGTTTGGGTAACAGTAGCGGTAGGCTTCAATTGCTGATTCGTTAACCTGAGGCCAGTTATCCCGGGGCCCGGGACATCGGCCAGGCCTCAGAACCTACCCGGTAGAGGCGCTTGGCGTCCGTCAGGGCTTCCCGCATGGCCCCAGACATCCGGGCGAGAGGCTGGAGGGGCGGGGACGGCTTGGCCCCAGGGAGGGCTGCAGCAACTGAACCCCCGGTGCCTGCGAGGAGGAGAACGGAAAGGGCGAGAAGGTGCGGGGTGGGCGGTGCTGCGGTTGGGTCGGCAGCAGCTGGCGGGGAGAATGAGTGGAGGCCTCTGGCCAGGAGACACCATATTGCGAGTGGGGAGGGGCGTCGGCTTTGTGGGGCTGGGCATTGGACGCAACGGGCGTCATCAAAGGATGTCGCATGGGCGATACGGCATGCGCCACAGAAAAAATTCCCATTACCCATAAAGACATAAAAAGATAAGCACTTTGCCCATAAGAAATCAGTCAGGAAACCTAGGGTGGGGTCAGGCTGGAACTCGACAGCGCATGCTGCAAGCGTAGCCGTTATAATATAGGTATGAAAGTGTGACTCGTCAGCGCGCGCTTATCGCAAGCTTCTGCGTACCGGAAGCGACAGCCCTGTTCGTTGCCTGCATTTGAACTTTAAGCGTATCGATCGGATGGATTGTGCCCTGGCTTATGGCTCGCGCGAGCGCGCCAGCGAAAACGTCATGTATAGGTTTATTCCCGCCCGACGGCGCTGCTTTGGCCGACACCGTGTCGGTCGACGTCTGTGCCTGCAGGGAAAATGTCCAGAGCATTATCCAGGCCGAGATGGTTTGCCGTGTTATCTGATGATTGCTATTCAGTCAGCCCCTCAACAACTAAAATCTTGTCCCCCTTGATGGCAGAATGTTCGAAATAGCAACCTTTATGACATACAATCTAAACAAACAAAGACTTACCTTGAGCGCTGTGCTGGCGAATGCAAGGGGCCGAAGGTGACGCGCCTCGGCATCGATACCGACCATGCGGAAACTCAGAGCGGTAACATCATTACGACCGGATGTACTAGCTTGGTTGGGTGACCCAGCGCAGGATGCCAGGGCCGAGCTGCTTGTACAAAATTGTCGATGCCGGCGCGCCATTCAAACGACCAAGGACTTAAAAAACAATCGCTGCTATTTTCACAGTTTCGGTACTCAGTATGGTAGCAATACAACTGGATGGCCCGTCGCAGTCACCGTACAACTGCCTCTTTCGTTCAGCACTGGTGGGAAGGCACGATGGGAAGGAATGACCTTCAAATCATAGAGGAAAAGGTTAGAAATACATTATGCTATGAAAAAGCGCCAAAGTGGACTTGGGGCCGCTACTCCGCCTACTTGTAGATGTAACAGAGAGTGACAGCTTTTTTTTCTGTCTACCTCCTGTATCTACTGCCGATGGATGACTGCTCTAGCAAGCTACTCTACGTGTGACATGAGATGTGATGTTACAAGCTTGAGAGCTCATAAGGCCCAGACGAGCCAGGGGGCTCATGGACCGCGAAACCTAGGAAAAAGAGAAAATTAAGGGACCAAGGGGTGTTGTGGACTAATCCTGCCAACCCGCGCACGTAATCAACACTCATAACAAGGAGCATAGGGGTAAGCTGTCACACACATTAACTCTGAACGAAGCGAAACCACGGCGGACATCATTGTACGCCGTACACTCCATAAGCACGTAAAACTCGTCCTCTACTCCATTGCTACAGACCCTACAAGTGCGCTCATCCCTTCGCCGACCAGCCGGCCTATAATTTTTACGGCCTATAAATAATGGCCAAGCTCCCAAGCGGAAACGCATAAAGGAAGCGTACGATGAGCGGGAACATAACCGGCTCTGTGTTTCGGCATCCCCATCCAGTGCTTGTACCGGCACATTTTTACGCCAGGCTTGTGGCTATCAGTACAAGTTCGCGAGGAGGCGTGGGGAGCCTACCTACGATCGAGCCAGTCCGCGTTTCCTCTACACCACTGACGAAGAAGTTGTACGGAGCTCTTCGATCCATTTCCTGCGCTAGACTTCCTTGAGTCGTAACACCGATGTAGATAGCCTGTGCCCACTTATGAGGTTCACCTAACGAAGCATGCTTACAGAAATATGAAGAGGAACATATAAACTGAAATCCTGATTGGCAAGACTTGGGCCCGCGGGTCTGCATGCGTATGAAACATGAAGTACGGTTCTTATTAACGTATTGGCAAGAAGAAGAAGAAGAACTTGCACATATCTTGCAATAGCCCAGTTCACAGGCTTGTGGCGCTATGTGACCTCACTCCTCACTCAAGACGGACATCTCTTCACATGTAGAAGACCCAGGGAGTAGTCCATCGACTGGTCTCCCTTGTAAGGCCCAAGAGGACATGAGGCCCTCAACGCCATGAAGCCCGACCTTCAAGATCCCCTTTTGTTTCTCCGTTCGACTCGCAGAATCCACGATATGCCGCTACTGTTTAGCTCCTTACTACTCTGGCCGTTTCCAGTATCCACGGGGATCAGTGCCCCGCATGTCCCCCATGGGAGGGCATCATGCCCGCCACGCAGCAATGCTCACGCGCTCACGACAGGAACTGTCTATGGACCTGAAATAATCGCTCGTAATACACGCGATCAGATGGACGTTCAACCCACTCTCCCATCACAAAGGAGCCCAACACATCGCCCAAAGCTCTCCTCATGCCCCAAATGACGCGCGCGCTTCCTTTCCCACCCAAACCCCCTTCCTTAACAGCCATCCGCTGGCGCCACCTCACGATTTCCAACCCTCCGCAGCCCGCTCCTGCACGTATGTCGCAAGAGCAGCTACCTCCTCATCCGAAAGCCGCGGCCCAAAAGTGCAGGCGCCCTACAGTACAGCGCAACAAAGCACACCAAAGCAAATCGCAGATCAGAGCATCGTTTAGACGCCAGCGGGGGCTGATCTACCGGGCCGCCCCGGGGTCCCCCACGCGGGCCACCCATCTGTCAACGCCAGGCAGCTGGTTGGCCCTTACCTTAGGGGCAGTTGGACTCCCGACCTCAGTCTGTCGAGGTCCCGACCCGACAGCCCCCTTGCTGTCCCATCACCCTTGTTGCCCTTCGCACCTTGGGTGCGCACTCCTTGCCGAAGCCGGGCATCTTGCCCTTGCCGCTGTAAATGATCTTGTAGAGCGCCTCGGAGCTATCGACGCCGTTCCTCCGAAGGTCTTCATTGGGCAAGATGGCAAAAGGAGGTTGGGCGGGGTCTAAGCTGTAATCGAGCGGGCACCGCCCAGTGAGGTAGCTTGAAAGGGGTAAAGAAAGCCCTTAAGCCGCTTGCCACGCGCGCATTACGCACTTGGCGTCAAGATTGGCGGCGTACAAAATGTCAGGTTACAGTGGGGTTTTGACCAGCGGCAGAAACACGAAGGGGTTGTGCAATGTGAAGAAGCTGCGAACCAAGCGGAGGGGCGATAATGTATTTGTAATAAACGACGCGGAATGTGGGGGGAGGAAGAGTTCGATATGTGGATGTCGTGTATTGCGTGCGCCAGATCGGTGGGTGGGGATTTCTGGACGGAATTTAGCATGTCAGAAGCAGAGTTATAGAGGGACAGCTCTCAGAGTACATTGCGGCCATATGTATGTACGTAGCGGCCTGAAGCAATATGACACGTATGGGTCGGGTGGGGACTGGTCGGGTCGGGTGGGTAACGGGCCCGTACCATCGGGGAAGAGAGTCGCGCCCACGGCTAGGACGTTGGCGCCATTCATGTGACAGCCTGCAGACACCGGGGATTGGGATGCTGGATTAGGCATGGCGTCGATGGTATGGTGGACGGCAGAGTGAATCGCCGAGCATCCACTGGCTACGTGGCGTCACGTACCTGCACATTTATTGGTGAAAAGCTCCGGCGCTCCGGCAGCAAATGCTGGTGCCGCAGTTAGGAGTGTTGAAATTGCGGCTAGTATGAGCGGCGCTGCGGTAGCATGTACGTGCGGCCCGTGTGTGGCGATGTCTGACGTGCGGGGCTTGCTGCACGCGACACCGGTAATTGCCTGTAATAAAGAGGTTTGATGTAAGTGATGTTCATGATGAACTGAAAATAGCTTGTGGTTACCTACACGCGTGCGGTGGTGTGTGTGGTTCGTCGCCGACCGAAACTTGAACGGATGAAGCGAAGCCATGGTGATAAGGGGTGTGTGGACTGAAAACAGCTATTCACCGTAATGTAGACGTCCAGCTAAACGTAACGATAATGCTCGCTTCCATAGCCACATTGCAGTTGTGACGAGCAACGACCGTCCTGATTTCATGCGTCAATAAGCCTATGCGTCCAGCTTATGAAAGAAAGCAGATGTCGTGTGAACTTCTCAGGGTGTAACATCTAGCGCACCTGCTGTAAATGCTTCGCTCTTCGGTTGTAACCTGCCGAAGGGTCCAATCACCTACCGCTGAGTATTCTTCCAGTCCTAATTTACGTATGAACGTAGCTGGTTTACGACAGGCTATTTATTTGCACAGGATGGGTATCGTTCGCCTTCTAGGTGAGTGGTTCCAAACGCTTGACCGCGGTCCAGCTTCAACCCGGCCGAGTGGTAGTCGCAAGTTGTTGAATACAACATGTCGATGATCTCAGGTGGCTGTTCAAGCGCAGGTCCCTCTGCTGGAGCACGGTCATCCGGGAGGGTGGTCGCACGCGCGATGGCGACACAAGCGCAGGCCCCCGGTGAGCGTCTATCACCGTTCATTAGCTCGTGTTACCATCTTTGAGTAGGTCATCACGTTACAGGCCGTGTCTGGGGTAGGGTTCCGCAAGTTCAAGAGTAATCCAATGTGTGCTGAGGGCACCGTATGGGTCAGCGTTTCTGGCCCAAGACCGGCAGCAAAGGCCTGTATGTTCCCTATGCAAGGCCCCGCTCACGGCCATGGGGTTACTCCTGGCCTTTCCAAAGCATGACTTGATGCTACAGCCCCCAATACCGGCCGCCTGAGGGGGTCTCTCTCCATCACCGCTGCCGCTGTCCCGGAACCCCGCAGGAGCCTCCGCGGCCGCGTCAGGCCGCACCGGTACAAATCCCCGCGTGGTAGTGCTCGGAGGTGGTTTCGGAGGGCTGTACGCGGCATTCCGATTGGACCAACTAATGTGGCCGCGGGGCAAGAAGCCGCAGGTGGGGGGTCTGGCCTGGGGCAGGCGGGGTGAGGGGGAAGGTGGGGGGGCCCGCCAGAGCCCGGGGTGAGGTGACTTGCCATGGAACACAATAGCGGACGATAATTGACCGGGGAACACAATTGGAGGGGTTTGAAGATGGGGACGAGAGTTGATGGGGTTTGAAGCTCTGCAATTAGATGCGCGGAAGAGCTCCACCCTCCATCGGTGTTGTGATGTGATGTGATGTGGCGCTTTATGGTCACTTTTGCATATTGGAGTTTTTAAAGTCCTTCCTCGCGACAGGGGGGCGGGGGCAGGGGGCTACCGGAGTGAGCTGAGCTGATGGTTTAGGAAGGGCGACGATGAGGTCGCGGGCGGGATGATCTCGATCTGGGTCGCACACACCTGGCTCGTCCCCTGTCTGCGGCTGCTGTGTGACACCCCGAGGTCTACCTCCCTTGAAAACCTTTCCTCGGCACCACCCACATAGCGGTGGCGGGAGGGAGGAGGCAGGCGCGTTAAAGAAAGAAGAAATGCAAACCACTCATATTTCCCTTCAGTGCGGCCTTGTCCTCTTGTCCTCTTGTAGCGACCTCACCTGCGTGCCCCCCGTCCATCGTCAGTGGTTTGTCTTACCCCTTTCCCCCCCTTCCCCCCTTTTCCCCCCTCCCCCTCTTTTCCCCCTCGCCCCTGTGGTCCTGTGCCCTGTGCGCGGCGCCCCGGGGGGAAATACCCGCACGCAGGTCACCTTGGTCGATCAGTCGGACCGCTTTGTGTTTAAACCCTTGCTGTACGAGCTCATCAACGGTACGGCAACACCTGAAGAGGTTGCGCCGTCCCTGCCACAGCTGCTGGCGCCGTACCCCGTGCGTTTCGTGCAGGTAGGTAGCACCGAATGGTGATGTGCATGGGCCTTTGAAAAGGGGGGAAAGATGAAAACCACGAACGAGTGAAGCTGCTGCCACAAGGAAAGGGTGTACCAGAAGGTGTTGAGGGGAGGGGTTGGTGAAAGCCCCGCCCTCGCCCGTGTACGATATGGATGCTGGCAGGCGTGGACGTACACGACATGGGAAACCCTAGCCTCCTTCTCGAACGCAATAATGTTCTTTTTAACGACGTGATTCTTTTGCCTCCCGAGCGAGGTTCCTGTCATGCGGCGGTCTTCCGGCCATCTTTTGGCCGCCCGCTGATGATTTTATCCCCTCTCCCTCACCCCGACCCCATCTCCCACCTCCCACCACACCTGGCTAGCCCAAGGACGCCAGCAGTTGGGGCCCAGCGCTTCCTGTGTCGTATGATTGCCCCCACCCCACCCATCCCTCCTTCTTCCCGCCCTCCCTATCTACACTCTTACACCCTACACTCTTGCCCTGGCAGCAGCTTCACTCGTTTGTGGTTCGTCTTCCCGCCCTCCCTATCCCTCCCTGGATACGGGCCATCCGAGGTTCCTGACCCCCACCACTGATACACACACACGCACACACACGCCCCAAACTCAACCCCATTCCCCATACCGCCATTCCATCACTCCATCACTCCCGGGGGGAAAAACACGTCTTCGGGATCCGCAGGCGCAAGTTACTGGGGTGCACCCGGCGGAGGCGGGGGCGACGGAGGTGGTTCACGACGGGGCGGGTTACGTGGCCCTGTCCGACGGCACCTCCCTGCCGTACGACTACCTGCTGGTGGCCCTGGGCTCCCAGCCCGACAGCCGGGGGGTGCCGGGGGTCAGGGAGTGGGCCGTGCCGTTCAACACGTACGAGGATGCCGTACGGGTAGGTTTCGGAGCGGGTGGAGCTGTCGGGATAGGGCTAGTGGGGTTCCTAGGGGGTCTCTTCCTTGTCCCCCACCTTTGGGGAGATCTCTGGAACCTCTGGCGGGCAGAAAGGAACATACGCAATGTACGGGGGATTCAGCCGGCGGATGATTATAGACGCGTGTTTAACTGAAAGTTGCATCAAAACACAAGCACACACAAGCACACACACACACACAGGTAGCAGCGGGGTGTGGCCGCAGTGCCCCCTAAGCCAGTTGGGCCTCGCAATGGATCGGGGGGGTTCGCCCGCGTCCCCTGGTACCTGGGGGCCTATTCCCCCCGCCCTCGCCTCCTCGGCCCTCCCGCATTCGGAGGTGAGAGGGGTAGTCGCGTAGTCCTAAGGTTTTCCAATGTGGTGCCCCCCCTGTCGCAACACACATACACGCACATATTATATATATACATATATATACACACAAACAAAGAAATACACACACACCTGCATCCACACTGTGTTTCCACCAGGTGAAGGGCACCCTGGACCTCCTGTCCGACTCAGGCGCGGGCGGATCTGTGGTGATCGTGGGCGGCGGCTACGCGGGTGTCGAGCTGGCGGCGGTGGTGGGGGAGCGGCTGCGGGGCCGTAGGGGCGGCGGGGGCGCCGTCTCTGTGCAGCTTCTGACCCCCGGGTCGGACATCCTGGAGGGGAGTCCGGAGGGGCAGCGAGCAGCCGCCAACAAGGCGCTGCAGGATTTGGGGGTGCAGGTTGTGACCGGTGAGTGAATGAGTGCGGAGTTATGGGACAGGGGGCAATGGGGGAGGGAGCGGTGGGGGGAGTGTATTGGGGTGTGGAGGGGTGGGGGGATGTGAGGGTAATGGCAGGTGGCGGACGGGTGGCGCCCATGCTACTACCCGTTTAGGGCTCTGTGGCTTTCCCCCTCCTCCCCTTCACGCGTTCGGCTTCACTCGTTCGTGGTTCGACTTCCGCTCCCGCTCTCCCCACCCAGACTCCGGCAGCCGGTTGGTACTTGCGCAGTTGGGCAGTTGGTCGTTTGTTCCTTATGCCATGTGTGTCCTCCACCCATACACACCCATAGCCACATGCTTCCCCACCTCACTCTCCCCCCCCCGTTAAAGCTCCACCCCCCCAACCGAAGCACACCCATACACCGCATGAGGGTGACCCGTGTCCCTTTTTCACCTGAACCAGGTGTGCGTGTGGAGGCCCTTGGACCCCCAGACGACAACGGGGCCTCCGTAACCGCCCTTCCCACCGCATGCACGGTGAGCTACAGCCCCGCAACTGCCACTTCCGCTGCGGCTGCTGTTGCTACAGCCCCTGAGCAGCAGCAGCAGCGTCTGGCTGCAGATGTGGTGATTTGGACGGCCGGCAGTAGTCCGGCAACGAGGGAGGCGAGGCAGGGCTTCCCCTTTCCCACCAATGCTCGGGGAGCGATTGAGACGGTGAGGCGGGGGCGTGGTGGACCAAGCTACCCCCATGCTTAGAAGAAATTGCGTGCGGAAAAAAACGACTCCTTATATTACTACCACCACTGGGGGGATATCGCCACACCAATGTCAGGCCCCCCCTTTATTTTCCCGCCTTTTTCCCTGCACCTCTCCTGGGTTCTCCCCTGGTTCGCTGCCTTCCCCAGGAGCCTTCCCTGCGAATTCGCGGCAGCGACACGATGTTCGCCCTGGGAGATGTGGCCGTGGCCGCGGCCGCAACTGACCCACCGTCATCGGCCTCCGCCTCCCCCTCCGCACAATCCACAACGGTAAGCCGCAACAGAAACCCTCCTGCTGGCCATCATTCCTAGTTCCTGTCGATCCATCAGCCAGTTCCCTCCAGTTTGCCTCTTCAAAGACGTCGCCCGAACTCCTTCGCTCCGAACCCTTGGGGGGGAGCTCCATCTCCCTTCGCTGTCACTCAGCCTCCTCGATCTGCGACACCCGTGCGGCGGGGGCTCAATCTTCTTTTAGTTGAAAAGGACGTAGGCCCTCGAACAGTCATCGTCGTCCCTCCTTCCCCCGTTACAGACGCCTTTCGGTCAGTTCTACGTTTGTTACTCTCTTGCCCTGGCAGCAGCTTCAATCGTGTGTGGTTCGTCTTTCCCCCGTTACAGGAGGTCCTGCCCGCCACAGCCCAGGTGGCCTTCCAACAGGCGGACTATGCCGCTTGGAACATTTGGGCCGCGATCAACGGCCGGCCCCTGCTGCCATTCAGGTGAGAGCGGGGCGGGTGTGGGAGGTGGGCAACGGGGCGGGGGCTCAGCATGGGCCGGATGGGGACGGGGACGGGGACGGGGAGGGGGTTCGTGTGGTGCCACCGTCTCGAGGCCCAATTCCCCTCCGACGCCGGCAGCTTGGGGTTTGCTTCGTGCACATCGTCTCCCTCCGCGCCGACCGCGTCGTCTGGCGCGGACGCCGACACTGGCAGCGGCATGTCTCTCACATAGGTCCCATGCCGCGCAATGCCGCGCACCATCGCTCTGTGCCGAGAGCGACATGAACCGAGAGCGACATGAACAGCTTTCCAGCTGATGGCTTCTAGGCCGTACACGTACTACAACCCTAGGAGCACTTGAAAAAGTCCCCCAAAAAAGGGTTATTGTAAAAAGCTATTATGGCGACGTCACAGGGATGCCGTCAATATTTGTTGTCCATGGATCACCGATCACCTGGATTGCAGGTACCAGCACCTGGGGAGCATGATGTCGCTGGGGCAGATCAATGCCGCCGTGGCGCTCCCGCTGGAGCTGCCATCGCCGCTGGCGGATGCCGTACGCTCCTCGCCGCTAGGGCCGCTGCTGGGCGCCGCCGGGGTGCGGCTAGGCGACGGTCGCGGCGGGGTTTCCGCCTCGGCTGCCGCCGCCAGCCCGGGTGGCGGTGTGACCTTGGAGGGCCCTCTGGCAGCGTTGCTGCGACGCGGCGCGTACCTGTACCGCCAACCCACTAATGAGCAGCGCATCAATGTGGCTGCCAGTTGGCTGCGGATGGGGTTGGAAGCGGCGGCGGCGCTGGCGGGGGGTAGGGGTTCCGGGAGGTAAAGGAGTCCTGGGTTTGTTGTCGTACTGTACAGCCACATTGTGTAAGAGGGTAGGATGCTCATTTAGATGAGGTTGTGAATACCTGAGTGGTCAGAGTGGTCATTGTGGTAGGGGGGAAGGGGCGGGAGAAGGGGGGGAAACGTTTGAGGTGAGGATGGGGACGAGGGAATGGGGGTGAGGGGGGAGGCCGGGTGGAGCGTCGGAAGGGAAGAGGAAGAATGGCAAGTTTTTTTGGCACGATGTGCAGGTGTTGCAGGGATTCGCTGCGTCGTATGGGATTGTGCATGAGATGAGCAGGATTGTGGATTGTGGGTAGGGGAGGAGGGACTAGTGATAGTAGGGTTTTTAAGGAGAGGTTTTTATGAACTGAGTAGCCGGGGGGGAGGTGTGAGAGACAGACAGGAAGGGAAGGAGAGAAAGGAACAAATGAATTCATATGGGGAGAAGCTGAGGGAGCTCTGGCCCCCACCTCCAGCGGAGGATGTTTTTTTGGTACTCATGTGTGGAGATTCGTGTTAACAACAAAAGTGAGCTGTGAGGCAGACGCGTACCGTGCTTGTTTTGTTATTTGGTTGTTTGTCAGCCGCCCTAGTACGTGCACATCAGCCTGCCTGCGAGGCGTTTGGGGCAGGGGGGTGAGGGACTTACTAACCTACCGGCAGAGCATCTGCAAAACTGAATGCGCGTCCGTTGTCATGGGGAGTGGGCAGCGCATCGTTCCCTCTTCGCGTCTGCTGGTTGATTTTTTTGCACGGATGATGTGTTGGATGGATGATGTGTTGGATGGATGCCTGCTCTAAGTGAATTCTTTTAGGGTTGCTGTCTGGAGTGACCGTCAGCACATGCCCAACCGTATGTTTTTAAGTCAGTTTCATGATCATTTACTGGCAGTACGATGTCTTTGAATAGAAAGGGACGCTATTTGCACAGGCGTTTGGTTTGGGCTTTTCTACATATTTGTCGAGCTGTATGCCTACACCTGGCCGGTTTCGTTTTGGGGTGTTGTTGTGTGTAGCTTGGCTACGATAGGGAGCCACCTGTCAAGATTGCAGTGCGATTTAGGGAGTTGCAATCGACGCGGGTCAGCAACATAGCTTCCCGCTTTGGCTCTGCTGTCCGCAGTCTGTCCGAGAACAGGTGCGTCAGATTGCCTGCCGTTGTGTTCGTCGTTTAGGTTGTGATGCATTCAGTGTAAGGAACTGTATAGGCGCGCATCGCAATGCCACTGAAAATTCTTGTCGTCTACGGATGTGCGGGCCAGCTGCAAACCTGACTCTGCCAAGTGTCCTCTCCCGTCATGCTCTTAGCATGCAACAGTAACTCAGGCTGGAGGAAACGTGCTTCCCTCAGTGCGCACGGGAGGGTACCAGCGAAGCACGAAGGGGGGGGGGGGGAAAGCAGCAACTTTAGAAGCAAACATTTCCCCATGCACTCCATCAATGGGTTATGCGTTAATATGAACGTGCGATAGAAGTCCGAAGGTTCTACTTGCTGCAATGCCATGTGCGATATGCGTGGCCAAAACTAGTCACTACAGGAGTTCTAAGCATCCTTATTTGTATCCTCATGAGTTTGAAATTCACCTTCTATCAATTACTTGAAAGCTATTGTTATAGAGATATCCACCTCCTCAAGGTCAGTTATTTACATGTGAAAAGTTCGCAAGCATAAAAAGAAAGGCAAGAACTTGGCTTATTTCATTTTATTCTACAGCCATGGTCGTTGCTGACCGTTCTTGTTCTTGGATCGCACCCGATGTACGGAAGTAGAGATCTCTCGCATAACAAAGGGAGCGCTGAGACTTTATGGTTGTGCTCAAGCTCATAGTCGTCGCTTGACGCCTTGTATATCACTACAGTCACCACCATGGCCGCTTCCATGATTGTGCAGCGCCGTGCCGCCTTCGGCGTGGCTCGCCAGACGCCCCGCTCGGTGCGCGTGAAGGCTGCGACTCGCCCGGTCTGGTTCCCAGGAAACCCACCTCCGGCCCATCTGGATGGCTCCCTGGCTGGTGACTACGGCTTCGACCCTCTCTTCCTGGGCCAGGAGCCGCAGACCCTGAAGTGGTGAGCACCAGCCCGCAAGTGATGGTGACTAGAAAGTAAAGTGGAAAGTAGCAGATTCCTTTATTGTTAGTGATCTATTATTATGATCAAAGCGTTTAAAAGCGCAAGTGCATTTGTGTGAGCCTGCGACCCGACATACTTGGCCGGATTCTGAGCACAGAATGTATTCTGTAAACCTTTGTGGGCCCTCTCGGCGCGCTTTCCTGTCCAAATACATGCAGGTATGTGCAGGCTGAGCTGGTGCACGGCCGCTTTGCCATGCTTGGCGCGGCTGGCATCATCCTGACCAGCATTGGTGCCAAGGTTGGCCTGGGCTTCCCAGAGTGGTACGATGCCGGCAAGGTGGTCGTGGAGAAGAACAACATTGATTTCCCCACGCTTCTGATCACCCAGCTGTACCTGATGGGCTGGGCCGAGGTAAGCTTATGGCGCTGGCGATGCATGACTGCTGAATGCTCTCTTACGTTCTTCCTAAGGAAGCATAACCGCTGAGAATCTCTGATTTTGACTTGTTTCTCAGCTTTCATGCACCCCAGCCACAATGGTTCATACTCGTATCTACATATGTGTTGTAGTGTTCTGGTTGTGAATGTCTACTGCTGGTGCGGGAGCAGATCAGGGATTTCGCTGTAGCATGATTCACTTTGCTTGCATGCTTGAGTTGCGAAAGAAACTCCGGCAGACTACATGACATTACGCCATGCCCGCCAATTAACATGGTATTTAAGGATTGCAGCACGCACTGACTTGATTTACCATTGCTCGTTCTCACTTGATCAGACCAAGCGGTGGTACGACTTCAAGAACCCTGGCAGCCAGGGCGACGGCTCTTTCCTGGGCTTTACTGATGAGTTCAAGGGCCTTGAGAACGGTTACCCTGGCGGTAAGTCTGTTAATTGCCTATTCCTAAGCTTGTGATCGATGTAGAAGTATTGCCCAGCTTGAGCGTTGGCGATACTGGGGCCCTTTCTCTCTAGGTCGCTTCTTCGATCCCATGGGCCTGTCCCGCGGTGATGCCGACAAGTACAAGGAGTACAAGCAGAAGGAGATCAAGAACGGCCGCCTGGCAATGGTAAGCTCCAGATTGAAGTTCGGATAAGAGTAATTTCATCTTCCTGACAGTCTTCCGGGTCATCTGCGGTGTTTGACGTCGTAAGCGATGTTTAATGACGACAGTTTGCGGCCTCCTTGTTTGCTCCATGCAGATTGCTTGCCTGGGCTTCGCTGCTCAGTACGCCGCTACCGGTGAGTAATTAACGGATGGGGGCTTGGGAGGCTGTTGCCACATGGCTCTTCCTGCTTTTCGATGCTACGGATGATTAATACTGAGGGTTGGTTTGTAATCTTTTCCATTTCTCGCCCCGCACGACAGGCAAGGGCCCGCTCGACAACCTTGCTGACCACCTGGCTGACCCCAACCACGTGAACTTCGCCACCAACGGGTGAGGAACGGAGGTGCACTGCTATCAGCCAGTGGGAACTTTTCGTTTCGACTACCGGCTTCTTCGCTTCACGCTGTTGCAGTTTGACTAAATTTATGCCCTTCTGGTATTGTTACACTGCAGCGTTTCGATTCCGATTGCCTAAGCTAATTTGGAGTCGCCATGGCGTGCTCGATGCTGGTCGAGACGGTGGAACGGATTTCCATCCGTATCGGCGCATGGCTGTGCTGGGGTAGTCTTCGGAGTTGCACGAAGTCTGCGCCTTGCTAGTCTTGGAGCTGCGGGAGGGCGTTCATCCTGCCAGAGCAACAACGGTTTTAAAAGTTAGTTTGTTCCGGCTTGATGGAGCTTCAAAGATGGCGCTTCAACAGCGAGCAATCTAAGTTCTGTCTCTTGATGGCAGTTTTGTACGGGGTTGAAGGGGTTTTGGTATAGCAACAAGGGTTGTATATCTAAGCTGTCTTTGCAGAGAAGATCATGACCGAGTGTTCGTGACCGGGCAATTGTGGAAGAATGCGCGAAGGTGCCGGTTAAGCGACTGTGGCTGTGTAACCCAACTATGTTGTATTGTGAACGTATCTCGAGCATACAGCAATAATATCAAGTGAAGAATCTGGTCTATCAGTAGGGATTATAGCGAGCCTCAGACCGCTATGAAGAAACCTTAGGTAGGGCCATCAAATCGCGAGGACTAAGAATGTTAATGCAAAAATGCTCGTTTTGACCAACAATTACGGCGAACTCCGAAGAGATGCGTCATATCAGTAGTATTCCGTCAAGAGGGAAATAGGCTGTAGAGGCTCCGAGAAATGGCAGGGCATCCAGGACCACCACATCCCAAACACACTGATGAACGTCCGTCGAGGCAAACACCGGCCACACCTGTCTTCACGTAATCACTTGACCCTCTGACAATGGCAAACGATTTTTATTAACGTTTATGCAATTGGGCATGCCTGAAAATGATGACGACGGGGTGATACCTCCTCGTGACCGTGCATTTAAACCTAATACACACTTTGTCCTTTTGGGGCCCCCCTAATCTACATCCTGCTACATCCTGCTGGCAGCCTGCATCTGCGAAGGGAAGATTAAGGGCCGTCGCCACATGGTTCCTCTGGCGAGCCTACTAGGTCTATCTACTAGGTCTATCCGCTGCAATCTGCTGCAGCGCACCTTGTGATGCTCGGAATGGGAACTTTGCAGTTTCCATTCGCAGATATTCCATGATGTTAAGTGGAAAGAATCTGGTTTATCAAGCTGCTGCCACTGCGACTGCTCGGTATATCATGTGAATATGTCCAGACTGGAATACCACTACAGACAGGTAGTCGCGTTACAGTCGTTAGTCTACTGCCATAGTAATCAGTTTACCTCCATATCTCGGAGCCAATATTAACAGCCAAACCGGAGCAGCGCAGCCGGTCAAGAACTGGTTCGGACACATTGCAACCTCGCAGGTCAATATGTACCAGCGAGGGGAGTAACAACACCGTGCCCCTGCTCGCTCCTGACCCCGCAACCGTTGAAGCGCTGCCCCCGCCACCGCCATGTAGCAGTACGTCTGCGATTGCATCGCCCACACTAAGACAATAGCTGAGGTTCAGGTGCGTCAGACCGGGTGCGTGGCGTAAGGCCCACAGCCCCGAGGTG
This sequence comes from Volvox carteri f. nagariensis, assembly GCF_000143455.1. Classification (NCBI taxonomy): domain Eukaryota; kingdom Viridiplantae; phylum Chlorophyta; class Chlorophyceae; order Chlamydomonadales; family Volvocaceae; genus Volvox; species Volvox carteri. The sequence goes on from NW_003307616.1 coordinate 320,861, forward strand.
CTTACCAGCGAGCCCTGTAGCTCCAGCCATGTCAGATGCTGCGCTGCTGCCCACACCGACTGCAGCTGCTGCCCCAGCTGCGTCCCGTGACCTGCTGCATCTTCGCGGCCGCTCGCCGCCGGAGCCGAAGAGGCCCCGGTCATTGCAGTGCTGCTGACAGACTCACCGCCGACAGCTGTAAGATCAGCACCAACAGCACCAACAGCACCAGCAGCAGCTGGCGAGTCCTCTGCTAAGTGCCGGGGAGGTGGAAGTGCCATCTCGAGTGTGAGGTTGTTAACATTGCACATGCGCAGACACAGGGCTTCCAGCCGAGGAAGCCGCCACAGAGCCGCGAGTGCTGCACCAGGTGCGCGGGCCATGCGCTCCAAGATCAGGCTCCGGAGCGACTTACATCCCTCTGCCAGGTGCCGCACGCCATCGGCGCCGACCTCCGGCAAGTACGCCAGTGTCAGCGTCAGCAGCGGCATTGCTGACACGTGCTCCAAAGCGGCATCACCGACGCGCGCGCAGTCGTACAACGTGAGGGCCTTGAGGCGGCGGCAGCCAGCAGGCCAAGAAGCAAACCCCACGCCCGTAATGCGGGTGTTGCGGCTGAAGCGACAACACGACAACACACTCAGCGAGCAGCCAATGCTGAAAAGGTGGGCGTCGTCCAAGCCGTCCAGGTCAGTGAGTTCAAGCCGCATCAAAGCGCTCCACGTCAGCAAGCCATCGTACCAAGTGACGACGTCGGGCTGGCCGTGAAGCTGCAGGGTGGTATTCCCCCCGACATGTGGGTCGACGTCATGCAGTGCACCCCTACCACCTGCAGGTCCCGCAACGCCACCGGCAGCAGTGCTGGATTCGCCATCACCGCTACTGCCGTATTCCTGGACCAGGCGAAATGACGTCAGCTTGGTTAGCGCTGCCGCTGCCGCCTGCACCGTTGCCCCGGAACCCGCTGGTCCACAGTGTGAGAGACTGAGCTGCCGCAGGTTCCCCAGGCGCGACATGGCCTCCACCATCGCCACCGGTAGCGCCGCTGAGGCATGTAGGTGCAGGGCCTGTAGCTGGACGGCCATCATTGCCGCCCCATCCTCATCACCGCCGCTGGCGATGGCGGCGCCACTGCCGAACACAACCGGGAGGCCCCGCTCAAGCTGCCGTTCCGTATAGGCGGTCGGCAACGAAAGCCGCTGTAGCATTCCACCGCCATCACCGCTGTTGCACACGAGTATGCTAAGCGGTGACAGGGCCTCTAGCAACTGCGGCTCGCACCGGGATATGTCCAGCTCTGTGAGCTGCGTCAGCGTTGCCAGCGCAGTCGCCATGCTTCGGGCGTCGGGCTCTGGGCAAGCCAGCGATAGAGCCCGAAGCGCCGTCAGGCCGCGCAGCGCAGCAAGACCCTCTCCGCGGACATGCCTTCCCCGCCGCGAATGCTGCTCCGCTAGCACCACCTCCGCCAGCGCAGGCATGTGGTGCGGCAACACTGCCAGCGCCTCGTCGCTCAGTGTACGGCTGCCATATATTCGCAGCGACATTAGCCCACTGCCGAGGCCCTCTAGGTGGCGCAGCTCTGGTTGGAAGGCGTTGCCGCAATGGAGGTCTAGGGAGGTTAGCGTGGCGGCGAGCGGCGCTGCTGCAAGTGCGGACATCGTGGCGGCCTCCGTGTCGGCTCCGCCAGAGCAGCAGCAGCTCAGGGCCAGGTGCTGGGGGAGCGATGTTGGTGACCCGGCCGGACAGAGGCAGCACAACACAGGAGCAACATATGCGCAATCCCATAATAGGCGCTGTTACAGCAGGCGGGTTCGGTGCAGCATACTGGCAGCAGGCTCGGCGGCCTCGAGCCAACAGCAATGCACCACTAGGCATTAAATGCATTCGCGTCACAGATAAGGCGGGAAGAAAGACAAGTGCTGTCGTGTGTGTTTTTAAGTGTATGCCGTTCCAGCAAGGTTCTGCGGATGGCCATGACCACGACGTGTACTTTCCAAATTTCATCGGTCTTCCCACTGCAGCGGCCTGCACACCTAAATATCCCACCTGAAGCCGAGGGCACGCCTCGATGAGCTGCCTGGTGACGAAGGACGCAGGCAGGGAGGTGCAGGTCGCGAAGCTGATGCTGGTGAGCTGGCTGGCGGACTGCAGCGCGCGAAACAACGTTAGTCCCCCAACCAGCTGTGAGTCACCAGAGAGGTCGAGACGTGCCAAATTTGGGAAACGGTGGCCAAGATCTGGGGGCAGAGGATGCGTGCCAGGGGCGCGCTTAATGGATAGGACGGCCACATTGTCGTGGGTTGCCTTGGAGACTCGCCGGAAGGCCCGGAGAGCGCTGAGCGAGAGTGCCGGGATGAGATGGTGCCTGATGACTTCCGTGGGTAGCACATTTGGGACCTGTGATGCAACCGCTTGTGCTTGAGGCTGCAGCTGAGAATCGGGCTCTTCTTCTGGTCCGCTTTGTTTTGGGTCGGCGTGAACAGTCAAGGCAAGACTTTCGATGGCTTCAGAAATTGGTTCGTGGCCCATGATTTTTATGTTAACATTGTTTTTTTCCGCCTGCGCAGGGTATGCGGTGTGTTCAAGGTGGTCGAAGCTAACCGTTGACGCTTGCTTGTCGTAGTTATACGTCGCGTACCTATCGGTTTATTTGTATACAAACCTAGGATTAATAAAAAGGTCACTTTACTTTCTTTAACTCAGAGCAAAAGGAACTGGGCGAAATTATTGGATGCATGCGTTTAGGTGGTCAGGTTGTAACTTGCCCTGCCGAAAGCCATTCCATACTTCCAATATGGTTCCTTTGCACGGCAATAACAAAGCAACCTGAATACTACAGGTTTAACATGTGGAATCCTTACAACCCAGTGATCCCTTCATTGCACCTGCCTTCATCCCCCTATCTGCCTTGAGCAACAATATTTGCCAGAAGGTCAAACATGGCGATCCTGCCATAGATGGATACTCCTATTTACAATTAGAGGTCTTCCGAATTGCATGTGCGGGTCGTCACGTGTGGTGTGACCTCCTGCTGCTGCGGAACGCTCAGTCACCAAACCCCATGTGTCGGGACACATTTACCTTAAATTATGTAGCACACAGGAAGGGCCTATTTTACTTCCCTGCAAAACACGAGCTGGGCAACGGCAAATTCGCAATATTCGATACCTTCCCTGTAAGGTAAGCCCGAAGGGCCCCCGAAGGTAATGCACAGCGTCGCAATCCCGGAAAAGCATTAACCTCGATGCACCACGCGCCCATTCAGAAATCACCACCAGTTAATGTAGCGATTAAACAAACATCAACTTAAAATGTGGCAAGTACAGCTACATGGAGCAAATCCTGAGCCTATTTTCCCCCATACTAAGCTCCTCAGTACAAGCCCATCCCCCCAGTGCCTGGTTCCTGCCGTGTATTCCCTCCTTACCCCCCGTCTATTCACCACACAGCATTACTCAAAACGGGAACAGACCAAATGAAACGCCCATCACTGCACATTCGAGTATAAACCATTATGTCAAAAAATCACAGCGCCACACCGCATCACAAATTGTCCACGGTCGCCAGTGAAATCCTGCCTGCGCTGTGCATGGCCGCAGACAAGAGCGCGAGTTACGCATGGTTGTTGCGTCCGAGCCCGTCAGTGCACGTGCCTGAGACAATGTGCTCGATACGCTATCTTCGTACATATCAGCTGAAACAAAGAGTCGGCTCACAGTTCATCCCACGCACCGCTCATGTAGGCGAATCCCTCTCGGAGCTTCTGGGGCTCCACCCAGCGCAATATCCACCTCCACTGAAAATATAAGACCTAGTTACGACAGTTCCGATAAGCGAGTACATCAGTTCCTAGTACCTGTGGCGTCGCGGCCAAAACACGATGTGCCAGCTCTGCATAGCTGGTTCTTGCACACGTGGACACAAACAACACACGCAGTTGCAAGGAAACGAATCCGTTACGGCGAGAAGGGCCTACAACACCTACCTAAGCCAGCCGAATGGTCGTGAGCTTTGATATACCTTGTATTGAGTCCAGAAAGTGGCAAGTGCTGCTTGTGATACTTTTAGAGCAGCAGCTACCGACCAGCTCAGGGTTGACCGGCACCGTCCGTGACGGTGGCATCGCGCCGCAGCCAAATGTGTTGTAACACCACGTTATGCTCCAATGCCCCCTGAGTGACATTTGCGCTAGTATCACTAAGCGCGGTCCGCTGCGTGCCAACGCGTACCACTAACCCAGCCAAGCAGACGCGCACGAGGCGCCACAGCCCAGCACCAGCAACCGGTCCACGACCAGCTTGAAAGGCGGTGGCAACACGCGGCCGCTTGCATAAGCACATTTAATTACTACGCGTGCCCTGCGCCTTGGCTGCCAACTGTTCACGGCTGCTGCCAACAGCCGACCGGTTGAGCCAGCAGTGTCAGGAAGCTCCGTGCGGGTCGGCCATTCCGCAATCTCGCATGGAATGGTTCCAGGGGCCGTGGACCCGTCCCCCAGCCCGTCCCCGGACTACCAGGTCAGATGCTTCCGCGAAGGCTAGCTTGCAGTCGCTAGCAAGTCACTAGCAAGCAGCCTGTCAACACAACACTCAAATGCAACATGCAGTCATTTAAGCTGTTTCTCACAGCAACAGCGAAACGAGTTTTTCCACCGCGTCGAACTCCATGTCCAATCGACACGAGAAGTCCTCACAAGTTCTAAGCTTACAGGAGTAATGAAACGCTTCAATGAGCTTTCATACCCGTCTACAAGACCACCCAACGGAAAAGAATGCGGGCAAGCCAAGGCAGTGCAAACGGCATCCAGACTAGGAAAGGGTCAGATCCGCGACCCCGTTCCTTTCTCCGGCCCGGCCCCCGTACCCAATCCGCATATCTCAGCAGTATCGACGGTGTAACCGCTGCAGTGCACTCGCAACCGCCGCAGCCGTTGGCCGCGCCTGCGGATCCCCCGACAGGCACGAGTGCACCAGCGCAGAATATTCAGACGGGCAGCCGCGCGGAAAACGGAATGACTCCGACTCGGCTCCCTGAAGCGCAGCGGAATCGCCGAAGGAATGGTGGCGATGGTGGTGATGCCGATGGTGCCCCTCGCTGTCTACACTGCTGGACGAGGTGACGCCTCCATAGCCGCGATGGTGTGCGCCGGCAGCGTTGCGGCGCCACGGTGGCGTGCCGCAATACAGTTCCCACAGGCACACACCCAGCGAGTAAATGTCTGACTGTTTGTACAGGAATCCGCGGACGCGCTCCGGCGCCATGTAGTGTGGCGTCCCCCCATACAGGTGGTAGCCCTGCGACTGCCCCGCCTCGAACTTGACACTCAAGCCGAAGTCTGGGAACGGCAGGGCAACGGACGCAGAGGCGACGCCACCACATGGCAGCAACGGGGGGCCAGGCGGTGAAGGCTTACCCTGAAGCTTACAAGTACAGTGCAACTAACCCCCAAGAGTGCATATGGGCCGTGGAGGTGTGGCGAACTCGTTTTCAGCGACGGGCGTGCGATTGAGTGAGCTACAACGTTTACCCTCTTCGAATCAGGACACAGAACTGTTCTAAGATGTAACCCTTAACAGTGCGCGAAGAAACAAAACCACGCCGCCTTCCTCCCTGCCTGACTGTGAGGAGGAAGAGGCTGACTGGTCCCACACATGGCGCACCGCACCGCAACGGAACGCACTGCACTGCACGTGACGCCCACCCGCCAAAGGAAAACTCGATGGGCACTATGGCCCCCATCATGCATGGATTATCCTAACGGAAAGGCACATTGGATGCGGACTTACCAGCGACCTTGGCAATGCAGCCTTGGGGTCTGCCCGGAAAGGCCTGCAACAGGACGTTGCTGACCGTAACGTCGCCATGCACCACATTTTTAGAGTGCACGTGCGCGAGGCCAAGCGAAATGTCCAGTGCCATGGTAAGGAGAAACGCCTGTGGGAGCGACCCAGGAAGGAACATGGTAAGCAACGATGGGGGAGTATGCCATAAGGCCTAAGGGCTGTGCCTGGGGATGAATCACCTGGTGGTCGGTCAGGTGAGGTGAGGTGAGGAAGGGCGGAACCTCAGTCTGCACGCATTGCTGCAGCCCATGTGCCATGTACAAAGATATGTACAAAGAAAGACGTCTCATGGGAGCTAATGACCTTACGCTGCGCGCTGACTTCCAAGTTGGCAGAAGTTCGTCCGTACACACAGCAAACACCCCGCTTACCAGGTTTGGAAGGCCGTTTCCCGAACCTTTGAAGTAGCCCTGGTCAATTGCCGCCTTCAGTGTTCCCTGCGGCATTGGTGGCGATGGTTGCACACCCAGCGGCACATGAAGGGGTGGGTACGGTCGAACACGCGTATCGGCAACAATACGAGCTCAATCCCTAAGGACGCGGCCAACCAAACATCCTGTCGCCGGCTGACGTGCCACGGCCAAAGCTGCGGCAAGCATTTGAAGCTACAACAATCTTACGAACGTGGCTTCCACTGCATACATCTCCATGGGAACGTCGAGTATTTGATTGCAGCCATACAGCCTTTAACCAGCTACAATCCACGCCCATCCACTCACCAACTCGCAATACTCTTGGACTATGTACAGCTTCCAGCAGCTCATTCGTTCAGTGTCCTGTCCAGGGGCTTCATCCGACGACGCAGAGCGGGTCCGAATCTCCACGGCCCCTGCGGAAGAATCCACCTCGCCCAACGGCCGCAGCTCGTACAAGTACGTTGTGACGATGTTTGCGTGCTGGAGACTGCGGATGCAGCAGAGCGCATGGCGAACCCGCTTCAATGCACGGCAGCAGCGAACAAGCTCTAGGAGGTCCATAAGACACTCCAACATAACAACGAGAGCAAGATAACAACGAGAGAGAAGCCAAACTAAACGGCAAAGCGAGAATGCGAGGTGAATACGCAGAAATGGGCCCCGCCAGCTACTAGGCAAGTATCACGGAGGTCAGAATGGTATGCCCCTCACAGCTTGCTGTTGTCTCCCCAACTATGCCTACCTGGCAGAAATTTCAGCCTCCGTCAGGAACTGATGGCTTTGCTTGCTGTCTCCTTGGAGCAGTATCGTCTTCACCGCCACCTGCAGGCCCTTCCATACACCTGTTATGCACGCGGGGGGAAGGGGGGGAAAGACGAACCACGAACGAGTGAAGCTGCTGCCAGGGGGGAAGGGGGAATCAGCAGCGCACAATTAGGGTTGCTGAGAAGGTTTGCTTTTAAGCACACAATGCCACCAGGCCGACGGGATTAAAAGTACATTCCTACTATTATATGGTCCTCTGCGTCATTGTTTTGGCAGCAGGCGCAATAATCTGACGGCGCACCAATTTTAGCACCCCGTGTTGTATGCACTCAAGAGAGATAAGAGATAGAGAGCCAGCCTGCCGGACTTGGTTAAACCAGTAATCATGCAAACTGCATTTGCGCCGTCAGCTCAAGACCCAGCATCTGTCCTTCCCCCCCAACCCTTCGGCCGCACAGCCAAGGCCTTACCCTTGTACACAACTCCGCAGCCCCCCCACCCAAGACTGTGTTGAACTTCAAGGTGGCGATCGCCAATCTCCCTCCGCAAGCGGTCGAGCTGTTGCAGGTCCATAAAGCGAGGATGTCGAGGTCCCACCTGTAAACCCGCTTCCCCACAGCCTCCCGGGTGGGCATTTGGTGCCAGGCAATGCGCGCCAGCACGTACAATCTCGCTAATACCAGCGTCTGCATTTTGCCCTCTGGATGTCGATGGCATGATGGCCAACTCCGCAGTTGCGGCAGCAACAGCTGGGCTGTCACGCCGCTCGCACGAGATTTCAGGTGGTGGTGGCCTGGTTCCGGCCCCATGGACTAGAAGCGCCGTGCCCCCGGTCGCGCACCCGGCGGCCGCAGACTGCATCACAGTATTGACGCCTCCAGGCGTTAGCCGCGTGGCGCTACTTCTACTAGGTCCCCCGTGTTCGAGCCGCGGCCCAAACCCGGCCGTGCAGGTTTCAGATAGCGACGATATGCCGCTATCTGCTGCAGCGTCCGCCAAGCTTTCTGACGCCTCCCTTCCTTGGCGCAATTCCGCAGGTGCGGCGCTCAAGACGCACAGAGGCGGGTTGTCTCCAGGGCTGTTCCCTGATCGCCGCCCTGTAAACGCGTCCCCTGTCACGGTCTGTTCTGCGAGTGTCTCGCCCTGAGCTGCTGGCACGCCTTCCAACTCCAAAGCTAACTCCGCAACGGTGCTGATTGACGTACTTGAGTCCAGGATTGTCGTCTCTGGCGGGACGGGCGCCAGGGACCGCGCCAACGCCGCCGGCCCCAGGACACCCGTGAGGATGATATCCGGGGGAGCTCTGCCCCCGTCGTGGTAGAGAGGATTGACAAATTTCGACTTCCGGAGCGGAAGTGATAAGGGAAAAGGAAAGCAGCAGGCCGGCAGCTCCTGCACAAGGGGATATGGACGCACACACACATACAGACAGACACACACCAGAAGCGGAATATGAATACAGGCGAGCCTCTTGCAAGTCTTCACGCCTGGAAATTAGGCGAACTTCATTGAGTAACATAACATTTCCATAGTGTGCAACTTACATCTTGCCGGGCTGCCTTGTGCTCCTCGTGCTCCTCCACGCCCGCGCAGTCCTCGCCGTCACCGCCGCCGTCCTTTAACTTACTTCCCTGTGGCGGGCCCTCGCTTTGGCACAGCCGCGTGAGGCGGCGACGCCTCAGGAGGATGTACGTCAACAACGCGGAGCCCAGGGCAGTCGGGAGGGCAATTGCGACAAGTGCAAACAGCAACACATTGCGTCCGTCCTCCGATGCCGAACCACCATCGCGGAAGTTCCACACATGCCCTGCAGAAACAGGAAAAAAAACGTTTAGGGCCCAAGGCTCCAACCACCTGGCGAAGCCACGTGCAATAACGCCAGACATGGTGCAGCACTGAACTAATATTAAGCCATGGGCATTCACTTAACCAGTTAACGTGCTCCTGGTAAACGATACGAACCCGCAACTGATCGCATTCTATATCCACAAACCTCAATGCCCACCTATCTTGCCTATTCCGCCTCTAACACTCAAATCTAACATGCCAAATATCACATGGAGCCTCCCTCACGCAAGGTCCGACCTGACACGGTGGTAATGTTGAGCGAGTCGCTGTCAAACACGTAGGGTATTGTGTCAGTGATGTTCAAGTACCGCGCGATGAACCGCGTTGTCGCCAGCGACCTGAACTGCACCCACGAGCGGTTGACTGTATCTTGTGAAAGCACCTGCGGGCGTAGAGCAACCCCGTCAGTGATTACAGAATGAGCGGGGGGGGGTTACAGAAGGGTCGGGGGGTTTACAGAAGGGTCGGGGGGGGGGTACAGAAGGGTCGGATCTACACATACAATACCGAAATACCCGCCTACTACTACAGAGTGGTAAGACAGAGTGGTAAGGAAACAAGGAAACAACAGGAAAGACTATTAGGATAGCCCAGCTACCGTAGCTGGGTAGGTAGCTGGGCTACCGAACAACAAACCGATACGTAAGCGGACTGCATGCACCCAGAGGAGCACCGACATCAACCCCAGTACGGTGCTATTTTGAAAATCTGTATCTGCATCCGCGAGTGCACCTCAAATGATGAAATCCAGGTGTCCGTCTGTTTCTGATCGACAGCGGTAGTGATGTAGTAGTTTACTTCCTCTCGTGGAACCACCATAACCACGTTGTCCAAGTTGAGCCGTTGGTAGTCAGCGTTGCCCCTGTGGGTAACCGCCGACGACAGGGAAGGCACAACCACGCCCCTTCAACTTTGCGGGTTAATTGCTGGGTAGCAGCGGTACATCAATCATCAATCAAAGGGCACAATCAAAGGTTATAGGTGAAATCGCACATCGCATGCTTTATAGCGCAAACACCCTGTAAGGTCTCTTGACATGCGAACTAGTAGTGTCTGGTGGTGCCAACACGCATATCGAGAATCATATTTTGTCACATCGTAAACGCCTCCTCCGTTGGAAGCAAAAGCCAACTTACCAACTGAAGTTGAATGCCCAGAGCCCTGTGGTCAGGCCGGCGAGTTCGCTATCCGACGGTCCGGGTGCAAGATTGAGCAACACCACGTTTTTGATGGTGGTAGACGTCGACCCCAGAATCTTAAACGCATTGCGCATCTGCCGCAAGTCGAATGCGACCCATGACGAAGGCCACGTGGTTATCGTTGTTGGATAACGTATGGGGGCACCATCCGGAGGCCACTGAGACTCGTTCATTATTGTCAGGTTTGCCGTGAGGATAATGTACTGGCCGTGCTGAGCAGCCGTCGCGCTGGGTGAGCTCGACAGCGCGCTTAGGAGATCGCTGCTGTTGCGCGTCTGGAAGACCACCGTCGGGGGCACTGCCTCGTCATTCGTAATCTGGAGAATGTTGTTGCGTTGCTGTGTTGCATACAGCTCATTTGAAACCTGGTACCGGACGTCGTGAAGTGTCGTGTATCGCCCAAAGTAATTCTCCAGTTGAATGAAGTCGTCGCCAGAGGTCCCAAGCTGTATCAGGGGAGAGTGCAGTGCACACAAAGATACGGGGGTTGCAAACGCAAGGACGCACTTCAAAATCAAGCAAATTTGCAAAAAACGTAAGGAGCAAAAGCAAATCAGGACGGCACCCTACCGTATCAGGACGGCACCCTACCCTGTGTAGCTGCTGTAAAAATCTTATTTTAGGCGTAGCCGAAAATGTGGTTTGAAGAGGGGCGTCAGAGCGGCGTTGTACGGTGCGGTTAGTTGGTTGTTATTTTGAACTGCTGTTTGCTCGGCGGTGTTTCGTCTTGTCTAATTATCTTCCGGGTGATCTCGGACTCGGCTGCTGGTTGATACGAGCTCTCTTTACCAGAACAGCTGCTAGCTGCCGTTGTTATTGTCCATTGATCAGCGGTGTGGATTTGGCGGTCTTTCTTTCCCACCCGCCCACCCTTTCGAACTTTGGTTTCCTGGCTTGGTGAGAGGCTAGATTTTGTTTAGAGGCACGGGGGATGTTTCGCTGGGTTAGGCGTGGGGCCAAAGTAACCCAAGCGAGGCCGTCGGCTGCCTGCTGGTTACCAATGCGGAAGAGCACGGTAGCCCGGAAGGGCCGCACGAAGTAGCATGCGGGCTCTGGCAGGCAGGCTGGGCGTCTCTTCTCCCCAACCATATGTCCACGTCCCCGGTGCCTGGTTCATATTAGTTGTACTGTAACGAACGCGTTTTGGGTTTCTCGTCCCGGTTCTTGGTCTGGCTAGCTGCTCAGCCCGGATTCAAATCCGCATTACTGATATGGTGCACTCATGGGACCCACGCGGGTGAATCATTACGCGCCTCATATGTTCCAGACCACCGTATCCGTATCCACAGCGGACACCGGTCGGTCGTATAGACATAAAGCACGGACAAAGTCAGTCTTTCGTCTACAGCACTCTTTGACACAGAAGCACGCTTTGCCCATAGCGGCGACCCTGATGGAATTGCAAAACCACCAAGTGCCGGCGACAAATCCCATAAACGCTCTCTCAGGCACAGCAGCTCATGCCCCGAGCACTCACCGTCACTTTACTTGCGTACGTCCAGTTTCCCATTGCCCTGACGCTTGGAATTGGCGAAACCAGGATCGAGAGCCACTGCATCGCACGAAGGCAAAAGCAATAAATAGCGGGGGCCATCGTCGCACCGGTGCCCCGGACAAATGCACTCGTGCTTTCATGGCCCCCCCAGCAAAACCCTCTCGCCCTCTGCCTCATGCACCAACCAAATGGGAATCGTGAAATGGCCCTTCCTCCTTCCTCCAGCCCGTTGCTACTCACAAAGGACCAGAACTTGAACTCCTCGTGTGTCAGGATCAGCGTACAGCTGTACAGCCCCATAGCAACCTCCTCCCTGCGCGTAAGTAACCCTCCACCGTTAGTTTCGTAGGAAGGCACGTGCATCAGCCCAGGACACATACCTGTACACAGGCCATAACGCCGTTGAAAGCACGCCGAAGGGGCGCCTGGGGTGGTGCACGGGCAGATAGCTCAACGGCAGGTCTACAAGGATGCACCCACGGAATGATAGAAATGCTGTGCTGGAGAAATTCTTGTCGACCGTGAACAGTACGGTCTTCAAGCCAAAACTAATGGTGACATAGCTGCCGAGGGTTGCGCTCAGCGTTACGTTGGCTGTGATACGCAAGCCTTCCTCTGGCCAGCTCGAGTCGGTGAAGGACAGCCCCTGGTAGACAACCAGCACAAGGGGGAGATAAGGTGTCTGCAGTCGACTGGAAGCCTCCAGGATATCGGAGACTTCATTCACCACCGCCATAGAGCAGATAGGAGAAAAGGTCGTGTCGCCCGGGTCGCACGTTAAGAGTACACGCTCCAGAGATACGCCCTCTACCATCCAAGAGACAATAGAAACAGTGTTGTCTTGAATCTGCCAAAGTGAACCCAACAAGACGTCATTAACACGGGTCAGCTTTAAGGAAAGCAAATCTGCAGCTGTACGCGATAATCTCACCAAAGTTTTCCCAGGAAGCTGCACGCCGCATAGATATTCTTGCCACATAAGCAAAAGCTTGCAGCTCAGAGAAATCTCCACGTCACGCAACGTCAAAGAAGAAAGTGGAGTTTTCGCGTGAGACAATAGAAAAGGTGGATGGAGCAATGCTGAGTAATTGTTTGGATGAGGCTGCATTTCATTCAAAGAGGGCTGCTCCAATGAAATGTGAAGGCAGGACACTGACAACCTTGCATCTGCCAAAGGATGGCCCGAAATGTGTCAGGACACTTCAAGCAGCATTCCTTTAAAAGGAGTGGCATAGTGTCCAGGCTCTCACCGGGCGCAAAGCTCAAAGGACTCACACCCACGTCCCACGTTGACGTTCCATTGCCAATGACATAAATATCCCCTGTCAGTTCTCTCCCTAAACAATTGTCCAGAAAATCCACATGGCAAATCGTGGCCGCCCCCGGGTCAGTGCCTCCAGAGTCCAGGCAAAAGTCTCCTCGTGCTGCATGAAGTGCTATTCCTAATAAGAAAAGTAAGGCAGCTTGCAAGCCTAGTACCGCCATGGCTTTTGCCAGCGAACAGAAAAGTGTTCAAACATCAAAAATTCACTCTTCAATGCGACAAATACCAGGTGAGTACAAAAAACAGTAATACCGATTGAAGGAAGGGTTCAAGCCGAGCCATGTGGGAGACTAACCAATTTGGGAAAGTGGGACTCCGCATGGTCATCGCGCGTACGGACGGTACTGCGAGTACTGCCCTTCCGTACACTTCTGTCACCTACATCATTCTTCTATGCTATTTTCGCTGGAAAGGTAGCCCTATATAGCGGTCTACATTGTCTATTCCCCCACTGCACTGCCCATATCAGCTTGGTGTCGCCGGAATACAACATACTAGTAGAGTAACGAATAGGAGATAAGGGAAGGGCGGGACTCGTCTGCGGGAAATATCTCTGAGAACTTATAGCCGCTCGATCGCTAGGTAAACTCGTACGCGTGCGAAATTTGACAAACGTCCGCCCTCTGTACTCTGGGGAAATTGGTGCCAGCAAACAGGTGAGGACAGCAACCAGGGTAATCGTCAACGCATGCCAATCCATATGCATGTTCCGCCTGCGATTGTGACGCAAAACGGGTATGACGTTGCACCGGGAGAACAACTTGGGGACACCCCTTCGTCTCCCCGAAGGTGAATGTACAATCCAGGCATGCATCCGGGCTAAAGGATTTCACACCAGCAAACAGAAACACTTCACGAAAGACCAACCGGACAAAGGAATTAGCAGCATTAGCATAAGTTGACAAACGTCTTATAGCCTTGGGTAACAGCGTTGTCCCTTTAACCATGTCCTCCACAGAGAGAAGACACTATCGGGGGAACGTGTGCTACCATGCTCGTGGGCTGTCATGTTGCTGAGTTATAGGTCCATATAGGTCGGACCCATATTGGGTGTTATTGGCTCGTGCCTCTGAGGAATTAAGGCTTGGAATGGCAAGGCACACAGCGGACCCAGCGCATGCAACCACCACAAGCATACATATAAACTAGGGTTAGGCACTACTGGTGACGTGCGACCATTGCCCCCGGGAGATCCCGGGATAGATACCCGTTAGGGTCAAAAATCCTTCCGATTGCGCCCCTAGTTGATGGACGGTGGTGACCTGGGATAAAGTTTACCTGCGAGCCGACAGGAATGGAGTTGGGCCGCTGTCGACCCGACAGATTCCGCTGGTGGTGGGTGCGGAACCTAAGCGATCCACTGTGAAGTTGACTACAGTGACTGGATGAGGGTGCCCCGAAATACTGGGGAAGGCAGGGTTTCGCAGGGTAGCTGCCACGGGCGAAGATATACCCCCCTGTTTCACACATCATATGCGCTTTCTCATAGGCAGCCAGGGGCACGCACCTCGTCCTATTTCCTGAACCTGGTGGGTGCCAGAATGCCTTAATCCTTTGGTACCGCTGCGGTGCTGACTGTCCATACGAGATAGAATTACCAGAGTCACAAACTGACCCAGGGACCTCACCTGCGGCTGACAGCCTTGCAGGCCTCGCAATTAGTGATGGGGAAATTAGCAAGGACTGCTGCTACCATACCGTAGTTGAAACCAACTGAATCGGAAGGCCGTTAGCTCGGGCTTAATTCAGATGGCGGCACATGACATCGGTCTCATGAGAAACAATATCAGGAGTTAAGTTCAATAATATTTATATTACATGGTATAATAACTGTAAACAAAAATTAATTATATCGGATAAAAATCGGGCTTAACCTCCCTCACCAATCCGCATGACCCCAGAACCCACGCACACAGCTTTACACCAAAGATTCCATTCACTATGAAAGCGATAAGTCCCTTACAAGGTAGAAAGTGGGTTTTTGTCTTGACCCTGTCAAGGTGGGCTTTCCCCACCACCATAAAAGTGGTTCTGCCAGTAATCGCATACAGTTCATATTGATATATGCTTGATAGAGAAGCTCCATCTGAAGGGTTCTCACTTCTGCCATTGCCAAGGTTCCTCGGACATCCTAACCGGGCGCTGTGATCAGAGCTCCTAGGCCTCCATAGACATGCTAGCCTGAAATGCTGAAACTTATTCCTATGACTTCTGGTTTTGGCTTTGGGGTCCTTCCACAGATGTCTAACCCCAACCGGTTTCTGCCAAACTTCACGTTTCCAATAACAAATTGGTTGCTGAAATATGTATTGAATTGCATCACAAAATCGGATAAATTGCTCTTAAAAAATGCTCCTTGCTGTGGTTTTACGAACCATTTTGCCCGACTTTTTCCAGTCAGACTGTCTGTGCATGAGAACAAGTACCGGGTGCAAAAGAAGTATATTATTGCATTGATATGTGTGTCGAAACTTAGCTCCCGTAATTTTGTTCGGTTGCAAGCTTAACAGATGAATCAGCTTCGTTAGTGCTTATTGCTGACGGTGGGAAAGCACTACGCATGCATAGACTTCAGGAACCCCGATAAGGAAGAAAAAGGCAGAATTGTTTGAAGCAACCGGGGTCGGCAGTGGTCTCTTTCCTATGCTTTATTAAGTTCAAGCGGGCTGGCCAGGACTTCTTCGTGTGGTAGTTCTCCTGAACTTGGAGGGAAGGTCTGTGAAGGCGTCTGTGGTTGTCAGCGTCGTTGGCTGCTGTAGTTATCAGGCCGGAGGACGAATGGCTCTGATGCTGCAAGCGCCGTCCCGTGAGAGGTCGCTGGAGGAGGTTTTCGTATCCGTGCTGCCACATCTTCCTCCTGCGGACCGGGCTTCGCTGAGGACTGTATGCGCGCCTCTTCGCAACCTTGTCAACAGCGCCTGCGCCAAGTTAGCATTCACATCGCCGCCAGTTTTCCACGCTTTAGCGACGTCCCACCTTCTCAAGCGTTTCCCAAGCACTGCCTCGCTAGAATTTCTGTTCAGCAGTCAGCAGGAGGTGAAGGCGGCGACGATGTTCCTCCTCACAGCCCAGTCCGACCAGGGCGCACAGCTTGCCCGACTGACGTTTGGGGAAAACCGGGGCGCCGCACAGCAGTTTCACCAGCAGCAAGCTCAGTACGGCGGGTTCAGTAACGGCTATGGGCAGCCGGAGTCGCGTTTCCAGCAGTACGGCTATAACAGCGGGGCGCGTGCGGTTCCGCAGACCTTCGACTTCACCGAGTCCCTCCTCGCAACGGCATGTTGCTATTCGCGCGCCGTAGCCGTCACTGTCGACAAAACCGTTCTGCTTGAGACAGAGGCAGCTGCGCTGGCCCGCCTGCCCAGTCTGCAGGAGCTCAGGCTGGACACCAACTCCTCCGCGCAGCCCCTGCGGCGGCCCCTGCTGCAGCTCATGCTAGGCAGCCTGACGGGCCTCCGCGTGCTAAAGCTGTCGTACATTCGTGACACCACCGCGGACATGGTCATGAGCTTGCCTCGCCTACACCACCTAACGAAGCTGACTCTGCAGTACGCGTATTGGGGCGAGTCGGGAGCTGGTGAGCGCGTCATGGGGGGCTTGGTCAAGTACCAGAAGCAGCTGGCAGAACTGCACCTGTACGAGTGCGGCGTCAATGATGACATGCTGCGTCTCATCATGGGCATTACAACGCTGCGGCGTTTGCACATCCAAGACGAAGACGCGGATGAGGAGCGGTGCCCCAGTAACAAAGGTGGGGACCTCGCGAGAAGTCATGAGGGGCTTGGTGCTGGAGGTGGCGGCGACTTGGTGCTATGCAGGGTTGCTGAGTCCTGAGGACTCGGTTGGCTGCTGGGGCTCAGTCTTGAGCCGTCCGAAGAGCGTTTCGTTACCCTGCGAAGGGCCAGGCGCCGCTGGACGGTCCATAGGTTGCAGTCTATACTTTTATGTTGGCGTCTTCTATTCATCTGGGGGAAAAGCCGTTTTACACGCATGTACTCGCACAAGCAGCTGCAGGTACTTCCTCCTTATTCATGGGGCCTCTGCGTATCGCTGCTAGATGGCCGTTCCTTACCGATAATGGCCACGTTTACCACCACCACCACCACAGCAGACATTACTGTGGCACTACCCAAGCGCGTACTCTTCATTGCGCTTGACTTTTCCGGGGCTTATTGTAGCATGCTTCGCCACACTTCGCAGGCCTCGCGCGCATCACACAATTGCGGCGGCTGGAGCAGCTTGAGCTGTTTGGCGAAGAGTTCCAGCTGGATGGGGAGCTGCTTTCCCGGCTAGCGCAGCTTCATGCGCTGCGGCACCTGGCTATGGCCGGGCTTGACTCGCTGCAACCGGACGATGCGGAGTCGCCGGGGGCCCAGGCGGAGGGTCTTGGGGCGGAGGTTGAGGAGATGGATCTGTCAAGCAGCATGGGTGAGCGGGGCCCGGGCAGTGGTGAGGGGTGGTGAGCGGGGCCCGGGCAGTGGTGAGGGGTGGTGAGGGCGTGAGTCAGGACTCATGTTCAGCACTGTATAGGGGCGACCAGGGCGTGCCGATTGGGCGGAGGGACTGCGCGGGAAATGCGAAGGAAGACCGCAGTCTACAGACTGTAGGTGGAGGCCAAACAGCAAGCAGCCCCGTAGCACTTCTTTGCGATGTCGCCGTCATGTCCTGACCGTCATGTCCTGACCGTCATGCTGTCCGCCTGGTTCCGCCAGGTTCTTAGTCATTCCGGAGCCATTTATGCACTTCCTCTCGCTCGCCACCAACTACTCCAACGTGCGGCGGCTCTTGCGCACGCCACCTAATCATCTTGTCCCCCGTTCGGCCCCGTTGCTAACTAAGGTGATGACGAGGAGAGCTACGAAAGCCTCAGCGGGACATCCCAGGGCGGGGACGAGGCGACGTCGCGGCCGCAGCCTTCGCGGCCGCACAACTGCATGAGGCCCACTGAAAGGGCGGCCGCACCTCAACCTCAACTAGCGCTGCGGCAGGGGCAGGCGCAGCGGGAAGGCGCGGCGCAGGCTGCCACGTGGACGGCACCCCCCGCTGTGAACAACAATAACAGTTTGCTATCTCCACACGGCAGCCAGCCGTCGCGGGTTGGGGGCGGTACTAGCGGCCTCGGCGCTGCCCCGATGGCGCCAGTGCAAGTCCTACGACGCCTCGAGACCCTGCGGCTCTACGGTCCCAGCAGCCTGTGTGCATCGCCACCACCGCTTGCATTGCTACTGCCTCAGCCGCAGCTGCGCAACCTGAAGCTCTCGGCCTGCGCGTCACACGCGAACTTGCGGGCGTTGTCGCTGCAGGCTGGGCTGCGCAAGCTGATCGTCTCCCATACGGCAGTGCCGCTGCTGTATCCGGTGATGCTACCACAACTCCACCACGCTGGCGCGAGCATTCTGGGCTTTCACTGTGAGGTTCTGTATGGGCTGGCGTCGCTGCAAATCCTGCGAATTAAGGACCTTACGGGCTTTGTGGACAGCCATCTGTCTGACCTTGCGGTCGCATTGTGCCGTCTACCTAGCCTAGAGGAGCTCAAGCTGCGTGCGCTAGGCTCCGTGTCAGACGGAGGTGTGGCGGCGCTTGCGGCGGTGACTCGGCTGCGCCGGCTGAAGCTGTACGCTCTAGGTAAGGGTAACGGGGGTCCGTGGACGGCGTTCGAGCCCACGTAATGCGTGTGACGGGGCCTTGTGGCCTTGTGGGAAGTGCGACCTCCTTGCGACTGAGCAGCAGCTAGAGCATTTATCAAGGCGTGGGGACGGTAGGGACAAGCAGGAAGGCCGGAGGGTCCCTAAATATGTGGATTAATAGCCTAAAGCTGTAATCTTTACAGCTGGAAGATTTGGTAATCCCGCTTTGGGCGGTTTGTGGCCTCCTGCCGTCCAAACTTATGTCCATCTATAGCGTTGAAATCGCCTAGTGGCCTGCCTTGGCCATGACCACGATTTGCCACATGTCCACATGGCGGCGATGGTGCAAATACATCTGACCAGGTGGAGGTTTGGTCGTTGTCACGCAGGTGATGGCGTCACTGAGGGAGGGATTGCGCACCTTGCGTCAAGCCTGCCATTCCTGGAGGAGCTCAAAGTCAAGGACTGCCGCCGCGTGGGTCCAACTCTCCGGTCGACGGTTGTCGCGTACCGGACGGCCGCGGCCGCAGCGGCGGCGGCGGCGGCCGGCGGCCAGCCGGCCCAGCGTATGACGGCGCTGTCACTCGCGCAGCCGCAGGTTCCCATGCCCGTTGTCCGCTACGGATCTGCCGAGTGCGAAGGTGGAAGGGACGCACGGCGGCGTGAGGCATGAGGCCGGTGTGGAAATTCTAGACACGAACAACATCACCTCGGGGTCAGGTCCAGGCGGACAACTTTGGAGGGGCGTCAACGGCGTCACGGAGGGTTGAAATCTAGCAGAGGGCGCTTAAGGCGGGTGGTCCGGTAGACGGCTGATATACGTTTAGGAGATTGGAATGCATGATGGGTTTCCGAACATGGTGAAGACTTTGCAAACCGTTTTGCTGTTCGGTGTGTGCACACATATGGATGAGAACATCCACATTCCTAATAATAGAGATTGGCCGCTGCGGCGCTTTGCGTCTTTGGCCCCGCATTTATAGGCTTTCACCGATGCAACGGTGGCGGCGGCGGCAGCTGTAATGGTGATCCGCGTACGCATGCGGTGGCCTTGGCCCTCGTTAGTCTGAGACAGGCTGCGGAGCGAATGGGAAGAGGGTTAGGACAGATATGAAGGCCGCAGCGCCTGGGTCCCGCTGCCATAGCTACTAGAGCATCACTTCTGTAAGTACTCATGCAACCGGTCGTGTGCGACTGAGGGCGTGCAGGCAGATGGAGGAGCGGGGTGGCCCCGATCAGAGTTGTTGCATGGAGACGGTTTTGGTGGGAGACGCCGCTCGGCTGTGTTGGGTCAATTGACCCCCAATGCTCGGTGCAAGAAATATGTCACGCAACAGTGATACATGTCACTGAGTGACGCGATATTCTTTCTTTCTTGACGTGTTGTAAAGCGGTTTCGCGTGGGAGCTGTAAGGACAGCAGCAAGCGCGGGTTTTGCAGCGACAGGAACGGGGCGGGGGGGGAGGCCTGAGAATCAAAGATGCGGCTGAGCGGTAGGATGGGGTACGACCCCTGATAGCAGTGTCGCTTATGTGGTGCAGTCCATATTTAGACTAAGAGACAGTGTGTGTCTCCTGCCATGATCTCCGACCGATACGAATGTGAGGCACGGCGCGTCAGGTGCAGTACGAATGTGGGTTTTCCTGTCTTGATTGTGGGGCTATCCTCGAACCCTAAGTGCCCGATTTTGCGTGTGGAAAAGAAGGGGGTTGGCTTGAAAGGCTTGGGGAGACGCGGCGGCACCTCCGGGGGTGTCCAGCGGTATGTGGTGTCAATCATGTTGCTGAGCTACAAGCTGCGGAACGGCATATGAGTGTGTGCCTTTGTTTGTGGGAGTGCCGGTCTTAAGACGTCGTTTCGTTTCGTTGCATGGCTTTGGCTGTCTGGCTGGGAGCAAGGGTACTCGCGCTCCTCTTGGGGCCGCCCATGAATTCCAGGCTTTGGACTTTGCGGGCGGTGTGCCCTTGTCCTCGTTTTAAGAGGTTACCATCTAGTGTTTCTTGACTGCGGCAACGCGGTGGTTGAAAGGCTACCACCTGTTGGCTTTTGCTCTTTTGGCGACCTAGATGCAACCCCCTACTGAGTCCGTAGTGGAGTCGTGGGTTTCGTCGTGGTGGCTTTCGAATCGTTCGTGTAATGCAATCAACATGGGGAACTTTTCTGGGTAAAACAGTGGTAAAGTAAGCCTGCTGCTGCCACTGGCATATGTGCAGCACAATGACTACACATTTCGGGAAGTTACCCCACTCCGCAATGAAACGTGTCCTTGTGTAAGGGGGGAAATGCTGGGAATTCCGTTATGTGGCATTTGGTTTGGACAGACATCCGTGTAATTGCACGGATTGGTGCCATTTGTGTTGAGGGAGCGCTTGGTTTACGAGACCCTTGTTGGCCTGGTGGTACGGACGCCTTTGTTTTTTTCTTTAGTGGACGAGGGACTTGTTAGTGCCCACCAGCCGTTGGCCGTAAGGCAAGCAAGTTGCAAGTTACAAGTGCCGCACGAGTGCGGGGGTGTCCGTCAAAGCCGTGACGCCATGCACTATAGATATTGAAAATTGATTCCACCGTACAACTGACGGCGGTTTTTTGGTCTTTAAAGGCTGTAAGGCAAGCCGCAGCTAGTCACAACGTTTGTCACCGTACCGCTGCCATCGTTCTTGGTGGGCCCTGTGGCGCGAGAAGACATGAACTATCCTGGCAACAAACGTACGGCAACCCTATAGCACAGGAATTGTCTGTGTGGTCTTAGGCATGGCAAGCCGCATCGCACCCTATTTTCCACGGGAGACATTGGACCCAAAGGTCCAGATGCGGTCTGATAATCAGCACGGCAAACGACCGCCGTGCCTCTTTGTTCACGTCGACTGCTCATACCCCGTTGGAAGTTACGGCTTCAGTATGTTGCGCGTCTTCGATACCCGTGATGACGCACAAAATTGACTGTGGGATCACAGCACGTCCTTGGCCGCGTTCTCCAAGACAAGTGCACGCACGCCGCGAGAAGCCACGGTCTCACACTGTTCCCAACGGACACATTCACGGACCACCTGCCAGTCAACGCACTCGATTTCAACACTGGCCATATCTCCTGTAATGATGTCACCCGCATCGCCAACATCAACACGATCCATTCAGCATAAGTACGGCATTCGCAGCCATAATATTGTTGGCCAATGATATGACGCCGCAATTCGTGAGCAACAAAAGCCTGACGCTCTCGCAGCTTTGTGATCGCTAGTTTGCCATCAGCGGCGCCTGCAGTTGGATCACCACTACGTACTGCCCGGTACAGATCACCTGGCGCATACACGACACGCGGCCTACCCCGCATATCCACCACGACAACGACGACGACGACGACGATGACGGACCGCTGACACCAGCTGCTGCTGCTGCTGCTGCTGCTGCTGCTGCTACTGCTACCTGCAGTGGGCCAGTCACTGCGGGGTGTCCCGCGGCGGCTGGTGGTTTCTGAGCTGGAGGCAGTAGTGGGCTGACAGAAGCGGTATCTGCTGACCCTCCTTCGGCCCCAGCACTCCCGCCGCCGCCCAACGACCGGACTCAGTAACGTTACGGCTGTTGTTGCCAAGCTGCAATCAGGTGGGTGGCAACGAAGGTGGGGTGGGCAATAGGTTTGCAGTGCTGGGACCCAGAACGATCCAAAGGCATTCTTGATACCACATACATACATACATACGTCTGAGTCGGGGTCGGGGTCGGGAGAACACAAGACTAACCGACTTGTAATGTGTGCTTCCGACCCTTGCGCTGTGTTTCGACTTCGGCCCCCGGCGCTCGCGGCCCACAGTGTAATCTAAGTCATACATATATACATACATACACCCGTGCATCCATCCATGCATGCACACAAGCGTGGCTCGCCTGATTATTGCCGCCGCCGCCGCTGCCGCCGCCATCAACACCCCTGGCCGCCAGCTGCTGAGGACCTCCGACAGCGACCACTTGGTCATCAACCGCCATAATCGTCTTTGGCCACTTGGCGAATCCCAACTTGACCGCCTCGGGAAGCCAGGAGAAGGGAAGTAGGGTGCCTGCAAGGAGGGGCGGGGGGAGAGGTCGGGGAAGTAATCGCTGCCACCCGCCATGCAGATGTACATTCCATGGGGTCGGGCCGGGTCGGTTTGCTAAATAATTGCCAGGGATAGTCGACCGTAAAAAAGATGTGAAAACGAGAACGAGAACGTCAAGAGGGGTGCGGAAATAGTACCTCTTCAGAGGCGTGAACGAACGGCCGAAAGGGTGCAATGAACTCAGAATATCGGTATTTTTCAAGGCACCCTGGCACTATTGCCGTGCGTATATTTCAAAACTGAAAGATGAATGGAGCCAATGGGGGAAAGAAGAACCCCTATGACAACGCAAGCATGTGCATCAGGACGGAATCAGTGAACTGTCACATCGTGGTTACTGCTGTCGGTAGGTTGGGCACCCCGGTTGCGGCCGCTGCTGCTGCCGCTGCTGTTGTCCTACCGGTACTCCCCTGCAGGTAGCTGCGGGGGTCGAAGTTGGTCAGGGAGCTTGGGCCGCCGCGGTACAGGGCGGCGAAGTCGTACGCCATGGCGGCCGCCTGCTCTGACTCGAAGAGCCCCAGGTACTGCACCACATCGTATTGGGTAGTGAGGGTGGGGTGATGGGGGAGGCGGGGTGGGTCCAACTACCAGCCACCGGGTTGGGGATGTGGGGCTGAGTCACGGGTTCATGTGCCCTAAACGCAGACCTTAACACAATTTGAAACAACTCAAGGAGACAAGGCTGAAGGATCACATAAGGACGGATCCTTCAACAGCTTGCCGCCCGGTGATCACCAACCCCCACACAGCTAGCAAACCACTCACAAGCACCCAGCCCCACATAGCTAGCAAACCACTCACAAGCACCCAACCCCACACAGCTAGCAAACCACTCACAAGCACCCAACCCCACATAGCTAGCAAACCACTCACAAGCACCCAACCCCACACAGCTAGCAAACCACTCACAAGCACCCAGCCCCACATAGCTAGCAAACCACTCACAAGCACCCAACCCCACACAGCTAGCAAACCACTCACAAGCACCCAACCCCACACAGCTAGCAAACCACTCACAAGCACCCAACCCCACACAGCTAGCAAACCACTCACAAGCACCCAGCCCCACATAGCTAGCAAACCACTCACAAGCACCCAACCCCACACAGCTAGCAAACCACTCACAAGCACCCAACCCCAAACAGCTAGCAAACCACTCACAAGCACCCAACCCCACACAGCTAGCAAACCACTCACAAGCACCCAACCCCACATAGCTAGCAAACCACTCACAAGCACCCACCCCCACACAGCTAGCAAACCACTCACAAGCACCCACCCCCACATAGCTAGCAAACCACTCACAAGCACCCACCCCCACACAGCTAGCAAACCACTCACAAGCACCCACACCCACACAGCTAGCAAACCACTCACAAGCACCCAACCCCACACGCACCACGTAGTTCTTGCCGAACATATTGCCGATCCGCGCCTCCCACAAGTCCGACGCACGGTGCCGAGTCACGCCGCGGTACTGAGATTCGCCCCGGCTGAAGCTTCGGCACTGCCGCCTCAGCATGTTGACCACGTCCTCCTTGCCCATCTTAGACAGAGACGCCAGTTCCGCGCCGTACGCCTCCTCCAGCGAAAACTGGGAACAAATTCGTCACCGAAAAACACGGTCACGAAACGGCACGCAACAATCCTTTAAGGTACGCCAGATGCACCACCAACACAGCATAGAGGGCGCAAACATGCGCCATTCCACACATACATACACACACACACACACAGTCGCTCGGTTTGTTACACCCGCACTGCCAGGAGCATAGGCAGATGTTCGCATGCGAACCATCGGCATTTCCCGCCCCGCGGCTTAGATCATAAAAACACGCATTCCAACATCGCGGAATGCGGCTCAAAAAGGCTGAACCCCCTGAACTCACATTGGGTTTAGCAGCAGACCCGAAGAAGACGATGGCCGCCATATCGTATGCACGTGCTGCCTCAACCTCAGTGTTGTATGCCCCCAGGTAGACCTGCTTGCCCCAGGCCCTCCTCCCCCCTTGGGTCCTCTTCTTCCGCCGCACAGTGGGGTCCCACAAGTGCGCCTCCCACTTCCCCGTTCCTCGGTGCCTTTTCGGAGGAGGGGGAGGGGGGTCGGGGCGGGGTTCAATTGGGGCTGTTGGTGTTCGGCGGGCTTGAGGGTTTGGGGACGAGATCGGGGTGAAGAAGGCGGACATGGGCGGCAGCCAAGCTATACACTAGAGGACCGTGAACCTCACATATACGCGAACCTCAGTGCTCTCCCGAGACGTATGTATGTGCGAGGGCCTCGTTTAAGACACAGCAAAGAGGAGGGTGCATGTGGACAGAATGGGCTTTAAGGTGGTGGAACAAGCAGGGCGGGGAATGTCAAGAGGGCGCAAGTGTGTTGACTTCATGCTCGCAAAGAGGACCTGAGGGCAACACGTCTGAACATCATCTTACCTATCAGGTGTTTATACATCCATATAACTGCTTATATATACATACATTTTTATGTAAGATTGTTAGCTTACCAGCTAACCCCCGTGAATTGAGAGGTAGCGCCGGCGCACTTCTTCCGTGCCTTCTTCCGTCCTCGTTTCTTAGGAGCGGCCCTGTCCGTCCTCGCATCCCTATCGGGGCTTCCGCTGTCAGACAACGCCTCAAACTCGCTTTTACCACCATTACCACCATCGCCGCCATCGCCACTCCCCCGCCGGTTTTCATCACCAACGACGGCCCCCCCATCACCCCCGGCGGACTTGGCACTTGCGTCAGCATCGTCACGGGCCAGACCCGGTAGTGTAGTACAGGAATCGCTGTCGCTGCTGCCAAGGGAAGAGCGGCTATTGACAGGAGCACAGCGGGTCGGAGAAGCAGTAGCGCCGACACGGATCGGCAATGCGGCTACAGCCCACTTGTTGACCCTAACGCCACCGCCGATACCACCGCTGACTCCGGCGGCGGTGGCGGTGGGCCATGAAGACTGCCCGAACCCCGAGGCCGCACCGGATGCAGCACCAGCGGCAGTGCAGTGCGGCAACATGGTGTATGAGGAGGACATGTCGCCTGGATACGACGGCTGCGGCTGCGGCTGCGGCTGCGGCTGCGGCTGCGGCTGCGGCTGCGGCTGCGGCTGCGGCTGCGGCTGCGGCTGCGGCTGCGGCTGCGGCTGCGGCTGCGGCTGCTGCTGGCACGCGGGTATCAAAATCTGCGTTGTAATAGTACGGTTGAAGGGGGGTGCTGCGGCCGCCGTGACACTGCCCCCGCTAGTTCCAGGACCGTCGAAGCCACCTTGGCCAGATGGATAGGTCCAGTCGACCATAGAGCCATGGACGCTTCCATCTCCGCTTAGCAGCTCGTAGTTATGCAGCTGCGACTGCGGCTGCGGCGGCAGCTGCGACGGCAGCTGCGGCGGGAGCTGCGACGGCAGCTGCGACGGCAGCTGCGGCGGCAGCTGCGGCGGCAGCTGCGGCGGCGGCGGTGGCGGCAGCTGCTGCAGGTGATGCTGCTGATACTGGTGCTGCTGGTGTTGGTGCTGCTCATATTGCTGGTGCTGATGCAGGTGCTGGTGTTGGTGCTGCTCATATTGCTGGTGCTGATGCAGGTGCTGGTGTTGGTGCTGCTGGTATTGGTGGTACTGCTGCTGGTACTGCTGGAAACACGGGTACTGGTTGTCGTGATAATGTGGTGGCGGCGCTACTGGCCCTAGCGGACCACACGATGTAGGAGGTGCTGCAGGGGCACCGTAGGCGTTGCCGTACACCGTGTCTAAGAGAGATCCAGCCTCAGCAGCCGCCTGGCAGCAACTACCTGCAGCTGTGATACCCCCAGCAGCACCAGCAGCACCAGCACTACCAGCATACACGCTGTATTCCTCAGTCCCGCCAGCGCCGAGGACGCAGACATTTCCGCCGTTGGCGCCTCCGTACTGATGTGTGTCTCCGACACCAGTTGTCACGACGAAAGTCTTGTACTGCGTTTGATCGTACCCGGTATTGCAGCTGGGTACGTACGACGCGTTGCTTGAATGCGCTAAGTGGATCCCGGGGCCCCCGCAGTATGGTGTTGGTGGTCCGCTGTGGCCGCCCGGCTGCGTGACCTGCTGGCGGTGTTGATCCTGCAGGCCCTTTTGAAGGAATTGCTGCGGTGGCGGTGGCGGTGGCGGTGGCGGTGGCGGTGGCGGTGGCGGTGGCGGTGGCGGTGGCGGTGGCGGTGGCAGTGCCACCTGCAGCTCATGCGGCTGCAGCTCTTGCGGTAGAGGCAGCCACATCTGCTGCTGCTGCTGCACTGACGACGGCGGCTGCGACAGATGCTGCTCCACATGTGGTGACGTTCCCTGCTGCCGGAAAGTATCCCAGACGGCTGTCGCCCCGGTTGTTACGGTTGCGGACGGTTGGGACTGGCGCCTCCCGGAAGGAGTTCCCGGGCAGCGCTGGTGCGGTTGCTGTCCCCATGTTTGGCCGCTGCCGTTTGCGCCGCCGCCGAGCCCGTTGTACACAGGGGGACTACCAGGATGATTGATCGCATTAACATACATCTCGATCACTTGAAGAATATGGCCCTAAGTCCTGGCTGCAAGGAAATTGTGTATACGCGTGGTGGGGAGGAGAAAAGGGATTTTGTTACGGTGTGTGTGTTTGTGTGTGCGTTGTGTGAGTTATGCCGCCAGGTTCGAAAGGGGTATTCATCATCAGGGTCGCAAGAGAACTAGTGAGCACCTTTTGCTAGTAGGTGTGCTAGTCATCGATCATGATGGTGGTGCGAAATGAAATGGCGCGCGGCTGCGACATCGATCTTCGTGTGGTTGGTTGCTTGGTTGGTCTTAACAGGGAAGTGGCCTCTGTGTTGTGGCACAGCCGGATTGAAGGGAGTTTATTCCCTCCACACGGACATCACACGGAACAACCTCCACGGCATACCGCTGAAGATGACCTGAAAACATCTTACTCACTCCTAGTGACACGTGCGCATGGTCGCCTTGCAGCACAGTCACGGCAGAACGCTCCGCTGCCGCACCTTTATTGCACCCTTATTTTGTTTGGTGTCGCAGAAAAATCGTGGATAAGGTCATAGGTGGGCATTAGAACGGGTAGGCTCTTACGTGGGATTTCACAAAATGTAGACAGACGTCGGCGGGCTGGTAGGGGTAGGTCTGCAGGTCATGTCATGATGTGACGAGGAGGGACGAGATATGGCGGTGATCGATATCGCAACCGCAGATGATGATCTTGACGTGACAGTATAATAATAAAAAGGGCCATCAGCGTTTGGTTTATATGGACTGCAGCTTATTGGACCCGCCCTAGGAGGGACCGACAAAATCCTAGGTTGTTGTCTAGGGGGACCTTCGCCTAGGCGTCCTTAGTAAGCCGTAGCTGCCCTGCCGCTCAGGCTACTGGGCGATTGCCTGGGGGTCCTGGGCAAAGCCTAGCTAGGCTTCCTTTTTTCCATCTCCCACTTAAGGCTTGCCTGGGTTTCCCCTGCCTCGGTCGAGCAAAGCTGGCTACAAGTCTTACGCAATTTAGTATCAGACACGTACGCAGGTCAAAGGTCTCAAATGGTTCACAAAAGACGGCAGGCCTTTCTTAAGTAAGGCCTGTTGGCCTTTCTGCCTAAGCAAGGACACTGTTATCGTCCCACTTTTATCGTCCCATTCCAAGAAACGATTGAAGTGCCTGCTAAGATTTCCCTTCTTCCCCCGGATATCTATGCCCCCCGGTAAGTCTGGACATTCCCCTTTGACTCCCACCACCCCCACCCGCACCTACCAGGTGCACCTACCAGGTGCGTCATATCCCCTGCCAGCACAAAAGGGCCCGCAGCGGAAAGGCAGTGCCATAAGCAAGTGCGTCCAAGTACGCAGTACAGAAACCGTGTATATTGAAATGCAGTTGCGACCTCTGGCAGTTACTATCCCCCGAGAGTGTGTGTGGGGGGGGGAGGCGGTTGATGTGTGATGTGCGGTAGCAATGGTAGCGGGTGTGGGCGAGGTGTAGAAACCCACCGGCACATGGAGCGATAGCCTACTGCGGGGAACCCCACGGGCTGCTGGGGGGAACGATTACATACATACATACATACATACACACACAAACACACTCGCACACACATACATAGACCTCAAGCTGGCCATGCACCCCTGCAGCTACAGCCAGTCACATCCCGCCCAAGCTGTTAGTGCTGCCCCCCACCCAAACAAACACTGTCTGCTTTAGGAAAGGGTATCACGACAGATTAAAAGTCCTCCGAGTCGTGCCATGTGTATGAGGACGAGCAAGCTATGTCACGGCTGTCACTTCTTCTCAAACGGTCAAGGATGTTCAGTGTGGAGATCTGTGTGAACCAGGTCAATGGACGGAAGACGCCTCTTGGCCTGCAAGTAGTGTCGCACCAAGGTTATTACGACTCTTTTTTCCCGGCGGCGGTCTTCTCAGTCCGCTCTCTTGAGCCTTATGGAGACCGGCAACGGCCACCGCTGACATTGAGAACAGCAATAGCAGCAGCAGTAGTAGCCGTAGCAGCCGTGTTAGCGACGGTCGCGGAGGCGACAGGATCGCTATTGGGCAAAAGAGATGTGAAGGCGGACACGTGTTTCGAGTTGGGATCGGATCTGGGTTGACACGCGGGAGCTGACGACTTGCACAACACGCAACCCTAAGCCCGGAAGCCACTTTAGCGGGGACACTTTTGTAGAGTTGCGTTTCTCTTTGAGCCGCAAATTTTATGCAGCAGAAATTATTCTGAAAAAGCTAAAAGCTTAGGCGTTGTTACCCCTCAATTTGTATTGCCGCACGTGCGCACGAATACGGCAAAGCGCTGCTCTGCTTCACCGTGTTGCAACTTCCCTAACTTTCCTGTCACATTGCATAGGTACGGCACGTTTGGGCCGAGCTGTACTGCAGAACGTACCGTGCTTGTTGGCCCGAGTTCCTACCCGGAACCTTCTCACCCTTCCGCTCTTTTCACTACATACCATTATACGCTATCCTGCTGCCGTACAATAATGCCCTGGTGCAAGATTTCCCCCCACCACTGCCACCAGCTGGTGATGGTGGTGGTGAAAACCCTACAAACTCTCCACACCGCACCACTGACCGCGTAATGAATATATTATATTCCCTCCCTCGTCACTTGATTCACGGAGTTCGCAAAGAAGCACCACCGCCAGGCACCACCCTTTTTAACAACAACTGCCACTCCTTTATCTCGCTCGAGGTCCCGCTGCTGCCCACCTGCCTACACCCCGACCATCCCCCCTCCATCTACCTGTCGTCCTTCGTTACACCCCGTTACGTCCTTCGTTACACCCCGCCAGTCTCCCGGACGGGCGTGGGGGGTTGAAGGTTTGGGGGCGAGAGGGTCACAACGGATTGAGTTGCAACCACACACCGTCAGCACCAGCACCAACACCACCACATGTGAGTGAGGTGGGTAGGGGGAGGTTGGGTGGGTGGGGGTGGTGTCCCCCTTTGGTTCGGAGATGTAGGCAGACATGCTGGGGGAATATGTATGTATGTGTGTGAAAATGTATGTATGTATGTACAGATCACGTCACTTGGCTGCTCCCCCCGCCGCCGATGCCGCCTGCAGAGCCGCCACTTGGGCGATCTTGAGCTCAACCAGCGCCAACTTCTCCCGGGCCTCCCGCTCCTGAGCACGAGCCTCCTCCACGTACTGCACGGACAGACAGACAGACGGACGGACAGACAGGCCGACATACAGAGGAACGTGTGCGTGCATAATAAACACAATGGATAAAAACGGAGTGAGCTTATCGATATATAAGTCTACGGCGCGCACACAGCAGCCAAATCAACCCACCTACCCACCCACCCGCCCGCCATTAAACCCCCCCCTCTCCGCCATACATACACGCGCACACATACACAAATACATACATACAAGCACACACACAGACACACGCAACGCAAAGGACGAGCAGCGGGGAGTCTTCTCCTCTTACCTCCGGTGACGCCCTGGCCATGAACGCCGGGTTGTTCAGGCGGCTCAGGACGCCCCCCAGCTCCTTGTCCAACTTGGCCTTCTGCTTGCCCAGCCGAGTCAGCTCCTTGGCCACGTCGAACAAACCCACGAGGGGGAGAAGAACCTGGTGGCGCGTGTGTATGTATGTATGTATGTATGTACGTTTGTATGTGGGCGCACGGGGGGTCGGGAAGTGGGGGGAAGGAGTTTATGGGCAAGGAGAAGGGGCCATCCAGGGGCCATCCAGTCAGTCCGTCGGTCAGTCCGTCGGCTACCTATTTAGCAGCGGCAAGCGGGGTCTGAGCAAGGCGCCACAGAGTTACAACAACACCCCCCGGGGAGTGGAAAGCCCCGTCCAACCCCGGCTCCGCCATTCCCTGTCGTACTAAATACACACACACATACACACAACCTCCCTCCGCTCCCTGCCCCCCACCATCCCGGAGGCCAACTACGTAAAACCCTAGAAACCCCCCTCCCCTCTCCCCCCTACCCCTCATT